>NC_090022.1:172180116-172425116 GCF_037176765.1 Anolis sagrei | reverse complement strand
TACATCCATCAATTTACTTATCTATCTACTATATTTACCCATCCATCCAACCATCAATCCATCTCTTTATCTAACGACTGTATTTATTTATCCATCCATCCATCTATCTATACATTTATTTATCTATCTGTCCATCCATCCATATATTCTCTCTATCTATTTGGTATACATCCATCAATTTACTTATCTATCTACTATATTTACCCATCCATCCAACCATCAGTCCATCTCTTTATCTAACTACTGTATTTATCTACTATCTAGCTATCTATCCATACATGTATTTATCTATCTGTCTATCCATCCATCTATTCTGTCCATCAGAATAGATGGACATCAGTCCATCTCTTTATCTAACTACTGTATTTATTTATCTATCCATCCATCCACTTTATTTATCTATCTGCTGTAGCTATTCATCTGTCTATCTTGCTTTCTTTCTATCCATCCACTCCTCGGTCCCCATGCTAGCTTTTCCATTGCCTCTGTACACCCCCCCCCCCCCGATTTGGGACATGTGGTGACCCCCCTGATCTTTCAGCATGGCTCCCTCGCTGAAATCACTTAAATGAATGGCTTTGCTGCTGCCTTCCTTCTGTGGCGCACCTGTTTTTCTTCCCTCTCTAACAAACCCTGGTCTGGAAATTGCGTAGATATTTCTTCCTTTTCAAAACACAAAATCCCTTTTTTCCAGGGCCTGTTTGGCAGGAAGGGAGCGTAAGGCCAGATGTCCTTCGAGCTTCTTCTCGTGTGGTCACCCAAATGCCCAAACTGTGGCAGAGAGAAAAAAGCATCCCTAAGTTTTTTAAAGGAAGGCAAAATACAGCGAGAATCTGCATTCTTGCTTTAAAAGCACCTTGATTCACTGAAGGACATCATCCAGCAATGTGTGTGTGTGTGGTGGCAGATTATACAGCACTGAGTCATGTGTACTTATTTTTTCCCCCTTATCCACCTATTCAGAAATACTGCTGTTACGTGTGGATGCAACCATGACGCATCTGTGGACCTATTGGGAGCAACTGGGTGCACTTTAGGGGTTTTATTTGGGGGAAGGAGCCCCCGGTGGCGCAGTGGATTAAACCCCTGTGCTGGCAGGACTGAAGACCGACAGGTCGCTGGTTCGAATCCAGGGAGAGGCGGATGAGCTCCCTCTATCAGCTCCAGCTCCTCATGCGGGGACATGAGAGAAGCCTCCCACAAGGATGATAAAACATCAAATCATCCAGGCGTCCCCTGGGCAACGTCCTTGCAGATGGCCAATTCTCTCACACCAGAAGCGACTTGCAGTTTCTCAGGTCGCTCCTGACATGACAACAACAACATTTGGGGGAAGGGAGTGCAGTCTGGAACTGGCTTTCTTCGCAAATCATGACTCCATGTGCTGGCTCTGAAGTGTATGGAAAGTGGGTAAAAGATTGTGTGAAGCAGTGTGACTGCTGTCAAGATGGGGCCTGCTTTTGTGTTAGGGACGTGACTTGAGGTACAAAAAATACATTATCCTGTAATGGTACCGTGGTGCCTGTCAATTATCGAGACACATAGCATTGTATGTTGTGGAAAGAGAAAATAGGCGTGTACAAAGGGGAAGTGAGACTGCCAGTGTTGAAATGCATGGCCATTATATATATGTGTAGGTCCAGAGGAGGGGGACTAAAATGATCAAGGGTCTGGAGAACAAGCCCTATGAGGAGCGGCTTAAGGAGCTGGGCATGTTTAGCCTGAAGAAGAGAAGGCTGAGAGGAGATATGATAGCCATGTATAAATATGTGAGAAGAAGCTACAGGGAGGAGGGAGCAAGCTTGTTTTCTGCTTCCCTGGAGACTAGGACGCGGAGCAATGGCTTCAAACTACAAGAGAGGAGATTCCATCTGAACATGAGGAAGAACTTCCTGACTGTGAGAGCCGTTCAGCAGTGGAACTCTCTGCCCCGGAGTGTGGTGGAGGCTCCTTCTTTGGAAGCTTTTAAACAGATGCTGGATGGCCATCTGTCAGGGGTGATTTAAATGCAATATTCCTGCTTCGTAGCAGGGGGTTGGACTGGATGGCCCATGAGGTCACTTCCAACTCTTTGATTCTATGATTTTATATATATATATATATATATATATATATATATATATATGCCATCCCCTGCCATGTGTTGCTGTGGCCCTCATGGGGGTTCTGTGTGGGAGGTTTGGCCCAGTTCTATCGTTGGTGGGGTTCAGAATGCTCTTTGATTGTAAATGAACTATACATCCCAGCAACTACAACTCCCAAATGCCAAGATTCTATTTTCCTCCAAACTCCACCAGTGTTCACATTTGGGCATATTGAGTATTCGTGTAGAGTTTGGTCCAGATCCATCATTGTTTTATTCCACAGTGATCTCTGGATGTAGGTGAACTACAACTCCAAAACCAAAGAACACTTGCCCACCAAACCCTTCCAGTATTTTCTGTTGGTCATGGGAGAACTGTGTGCCATGTTTGGTTCAATTCCATTGTTGGTGGGGTTCAGAATGCTCTTTGATTGTAGGTGAACTATAAATCCCAGCAACTACAATTCCCAAATGACAAAATAATTTTTTTAGTGATGGACATACATTGGGTTGTTAGGTGTCTTGTGTCCAAATTTGGTGTCAATTCGTCCAGTGGTTTTGAATTCTGTTAATCCCACAAACGAACATTACATTTTTATTTTTATAGATACAGACACACACACAAATATAAGCAATGCATGTGTGGGTTGCTGTGAGTTTTCCAGGCTGGTATGGCCATGTTTCTGAAGCATTCTCTCCTGACATTTCATCCACATCTATGGCAGTCATCCTCAGATATTGTGAGGTCTTCTGGAAAATATGCAAGTGGGGTTTATATATCTGTGGAATAATGTCCAGGGTGAGAGAAAGAACTCTTGTTTGTTTGAGGCAGGTGTTGATGTTGCAATTAGCTACCTTGATTAACATGTAATGGCCTTGTAGTTTCAAAGCCTGGCTGGTTCCTGCCTGGGGGAATCCTTTGTTGGGAGGTGTTAGCTGGTGCTGATTGTTTCCCGTCTGAAAATGAACAAAATCTGGCTCCCAGTATTTAAAAAAGCTCTAGAAGTGATATTGAGCTATTTATTTGTTGTGTCAGGGCAACCAGTCAATTGTATTACATTTCTAACAGAACAAAACAAACAAACAGACAAAACACAAAATTTGCAAGTAAAATTTGGAGGCTTCCGCCCAGGAGAGGGGAGCCCTCAGACCCAACAACGAGAGTCCGGTATTCTGACAAGCGAAGAGAGAGAAACCCAAAATAATTTTCCCTGATTTTTCCCAATAAATCTCACCAAAGTTGGAGAAAAGCCACCGAGTTGTATTTATTTCGTCCAGCTGGTACGGGTGTCAAACTGCGATAGTTCGTCAGGAAATACATACATTCAATACAGTGCAGTACATTTTAATAGAAAAACAGAGCTGTCAAAGTTCAAAATTCCCTCCCCCCGCCCCCTTGCTGGCTTTCTTTTGATTGGCTGTCATCATCAGCTGTAGGGGAGGCGCGGCCGGCTTAGACGCACCTTAGCCAATCAGGGAGCCAGCCCCGCTTTGGGCTCTTGATCAATGAGAGCAGAGGAGGCGGTCCAAAGGAAAAACAATGAACAGATGAGTGGATTAAAATGACTCAATGTGTGTCCTGATGGCCGGCAATAATCCAGAGATTCCTCAAGCCAGCCTGGCATTGTCCTGAAAGGTTGAAATATGCAAAAATGGCTGGCATGGCTGCCAAGCCCGGATATTCTTCTGTCTCAAATATGGGATTAATTGATGTTATCGATGTGAGTTTCAGTCCAAGGGGAAATGACAATGAGAAAGAGACGGTTGGGACATCCTGATCTAACAGAAACAGAAAAAGGAGAAAACTCAAAACACAGGGGAATTCAGATAGGAAACAATCAGGGCCAGCTAACACTTCCTGACAAAGGATCCCCAGGCAGTAATCAGCTAGGCTTTGAAGCGACAAGGCCATTAAATGCTAATCAAGGTGGGCAATTGCTACATTCACATTTGCCTCAAGCAGATAAGAGATCTTTCTCCCTGGACATTACACAGATATACGTATAAATCCCACTTGCCTAGTTTCCAACACTCACAACCTCTAAGAATGTCTGCCACAGATTTATTTATTATTTATTTCCAGCATTTCTATACCATCCTTCTCAACCCCCGAAGGGGAACTCAGGACAGCTTATACTTGGCAACAATTCGATGCCACAACACATAACAAATACAATAATATAACAACAATTTAAAGCAATAAATAGAACATTAATTAAAACAATAAAAACAGTATTGTCAACCACATCTTACTTCTGCAATTAAGGAAAATTAAGATGCCCTCAGGGGAATGGGAGCAAGAAGAATAGATCAACTTTTATTACTTTTTATTAATGGATTGCTCTAATTCTTTTAAAATAAAGCACCTCCATAAAACTCATGTTCTTTGTTGGTCAGGGCCACCCACAAATGGCAAACATTTACTCTGAAACAAGCATGCACATCAAGTTGCAAAGTACTAAAAGCAAGCTGTATTATTCCAGGGAATGATTGTTATTCCCACAAACCCCATTCCACAAAGTCGTTCTGTCGTTGGTGGGATTCAGAATGCTCTTTTTTTGTAGGTGAACTATAAATCCCAGTAACTTGTTGTTGTTGTTCATTCGTTCAGTCGTCTCCGACTCTTCGTGACCTCATGGACCAGCCCACGCCAGAGCTCCCTGTCGGCCGTCACCACCCCCAGCTCCTTCAACATCAGTCCAGTCACTTCAAGGATGCCATCCATCCATCTTGCCCTTGGTCGGCCCCTCTTCCTTTTGCCTTCCACTTTCCCCAGCATAATTGTCTTCTCTAGGCTTTGCTGTCTCCTCATGATGTGGCCAAAGTACTTCAACTTTGTCTCTAGTATCCTTCCCTCCAGTGAGCAGCCAGGCTTTATTTCCTGGAGGATGGACTGGTTGGATCTTCTCGCAGTCCAAGGCACTCTCAGAACTTTCCTCCAGCACCACAGTTCAAAAGCATCGATCTTCCTTCACTCAGCCTTCCCTAAGGTCCAGCTCTCACATCCGTAGGTTACTACAGGGAATACCATGACTTTCACTATGCGGATCTTTGTTGCCAGTGTGATGTCTCTACTCTTTACTATTTTATCGAGACTGGACATTGCTCTCCTCCCAAGAAGTAAGCATCTTCTGATTTCCTGGCCACAGTCTGCATCTGCAGTAATCTTTGCACCTAGAAATACAAAGTCTGTCACGGCCTCCACATTTTCTCCCTCTATTTCCCAGTTGTCAATCATTCTTGTTGCCATAATCTTGGTTTTTTTGATGTTTAGCTGCAACCCAGCTTTTGCGCTTTCTTCTTTCACCTTGATTAGAAGGCTCCTCAGCTCCTCCTCGCTTTCGGCCATCAGAGTGGTGTCATCTGCATATCTGAGGTTGTTAATGTTTCTTCCAGCAATTTTCACCCCAGTTTCTTCCAGCAATTTTCACCCCACCCCAGTAACTACAAATCCCAAATGTCAAGGTCTATTTCCCCCAAACTCCATCTGTGTTCAGATTTGGGCATATGGAATATTTGTGCCAAGTTTGGTCCAGATCCATTATTGTTTGAGTCCACAGTGCTCTCTGGATGTAGGTGAACTACAACTCCCAAACTCAAGGTCAATGCCTACCAACCCCTTCTAGTGTTTTCTGTTGGTCAAGGGAGTCCTGTGTGCCACGTTTGGCTCAATTCCATCATTGATGGAGTTCAGAATGCTCTTTGATTGTAGGTGAACTATAAATCCCAGCAACGACAACTCCCAAATGACAAAATAATTTTTTTTGAGTGAAGGACATACATTGGGTTGTTAGGTGTCTTGTGTCCAAATTTGGTGTCAATTCGCCCAGTGGTTTTTGAGTTATGTTAATCCCACAAACGAGCATGACATTTTTATTTATATAGATTTTTGTTTTTCTTCCCAGATACTGTATTTTTTAAACGAATCCCATTTCTGTAGGTCGTAAAATTTTCACAGACATTGTTCCTAATGGGTAAGGCGACCCTGGTGGCCTCTTATCCAAGTGCTGAACTTGCAGGTTGTTACGGAAAATAAGGGTCTCTTATTACACATGTGACAGGGGGGAACCTTTCTTTTCAATCCCACCTGTCAGACCCAAAGCGCTTCAACCCGAGTGTCGTTGTTATAACGTGAGTGTGTATTGGTAGGTTTGCTGCCACCACCCCAAAATTAAAGTCTGAGGAATTGTCTTGTAGTTGTACTTGAGGTAAAATTTCCCTATACACCGGCTCTTCCTTTCGGCTCCCTTTCTGGTGACTGAACTGTAGAGATGTGGAGGCTTACTGGATCTAACCTTATATGATGAAACAAGGCTGAGGCAGATTAACAGTAAACTAGAGAACAGGTTTATTGAAATTTTTGAAGCAAACAACTGACTACTGAGAGGTACATATGCGTAGTTTGTTTCTGAAGCACAGACTTATTAAGCAAATGGTTTCTTTAGAAGGAGTAACTTATCCTTAACATGAGCTACTTTCCTCACACTATCCTGTAATATGTAACAGTGCATTTCTTTGACCAGCCGCCCCTGGCTGTCTTCCAGAGTATCTAGGTTTCCCCTGGACTACTCTGACCTTTAGGGAAATAAACCCACTTGTATTCTGTCCTAATACAAGTAAACAAGCCTTCACTTTGACTGCCCTAGTCAAACTATACAGAAGTACTTGTTCTTTAATTATTCCCTAACAGGCTAATTCCTAGCTCACTAAGAAACTCTCTTCTCCCTGTCTGAAATCCTAATCTTTTCTCTGCTAGATCAAATCCTTCTCTCCCCCTTCTGTCAGAAATGACAGCCTATTTACACTCTCCTTCCACTCCTCCCCTTGGGGTCTGAACCAATCAGGAGTTCGCTGACTCCTCCCCTTGCCTCTCTGCCTATACCATCATGTCTGCCATCCTGAGCTGTCTTCCCAACATGGAGGCCAGCTCACTGACTTCCAGGCTGTGGCCTATGAAGAAAAGGTATGAGTTCATTACACATGGCTTCCAAGTTCTGACTAGCTCTGGTGCTCTCAGGATAATTTGACCATAGATTCACAGTTGGCGGGAAGGCCACAAATTGAAAATGTCTTGAAAGCAAACATGAAAAAGAATGGATGGGTAGTGGGTTATCCTTGCTACGCTATCAGCTTGAGTTTGAAAACAAAAAACTCTCTTCAAATCATCTTCCCCGTTTCTTACAGCCTCTCACCACCCCAGGGAACTCCCATGGAGGGATCAACCACAATCTGTCTGGAGGTGCCCGGCGGGTGCGACGTGAGCTTCAGGGGGCACCCTACGAAGCGGTGGAGTCCGCATTGGCTAATGAAGTGTACTACCCCGAATTGATTCGCCTGGCGGCACTGGAGAGAGCCATGTCACCCCAGGGTGGTCAGCTGCAGGAAGAACACCTCGCCCAAGCGTTACAACGAGCCATGGCTTCCAGTGGCAACCAGCTCCAAGATGATCGCTTGGCTCAAGCACTGGAACGGGCCGTCGCCCCACCTAGTCACCAGTACCAGCCGGATGAGCGCTTGGCTTTGGCCCTGCAGCGCCTCCTTCAGGATGGGCATCGCCGAGACCAAGAATCTGTCTACCTGGCCAACCTGCTAAGGCTTTGGGATGAAGCGAAGGGTGCCCAGCTGTATCCCGAGTATGACGAGACCGGTTTAGCGGGTGCCTCCTCTCCACCTCGATCTCTGCCAAACCGTTACTGGGTCCCAGAAGGGGGATTTGAACCCCAGGAAGAGCTGGGAGGGGAAGAAGAACCCACTGGAGAGATGGACCCTGAAATGCTGAGGTGGGTGGAAATCTAGAGAAGTATTGAGGGTTTGCTCAGAAGCAGGGGTTGGGCTCTTAAACCTGTTTTGAATACAGTTTTATCAGCTGTGAAGGAGAGGAATTAATAGCAGCCAGACTGTGCCCATACTTGATTAAATATTTATTACAGTACTAGCTGTACCCGCCACGCGTTGCTGTGGCCAACTTTCCCTCCCTCTTTCTCTCCTTCTTTCCCTCCTTCCTTCGCTCCCTCTTTTCTTCTTTCCGTCCTTCCCTTTTTTTTCTTTCTCTCCTTCCTTCCTTTTCTACCTCTTTCCTTCCTCTCTTTTTCTTTTCCTTCCCTTTCTCTCCTTTCTTCCTTCTCTACCTCTTTCCTTCCTTTGCTTTTTGCTTCCATCCTTCCTTCTGTCTTTCCTTCTTTCCTGCCCTCCCTCTTTCTCTCCTTTCTTCCTTCTCTACCTCTTTCCCTCCTTCCATCACTCCCTTTCCTTCTTTCCTTCCTTCCTTCTCTACCCATTTCTTTCCTTCCCCCTTTTCTTTTCCTCTTTCTCCCCTTTCTTCCTTCTCTACCTCTTTCCCTCCTTCCATCGCTCCCTTTCCTTCCTTTCCTTCTTTCCTTCCTTCTCTACCCCTTTCTTTCCTTCCCCCTTTTCTTTTCCTCTTTCTCTCCTTTCTTCCTTCTCTACTTCTTCCCTTCCTTCATTTGCTTTTTGCTTCCACCCTTCCTTCTGTCTTTCCTTCCTTCCCTCTTTCTTTCCCTTCTTCCTTCACTCCCTCTTTCCTTCCTTTCCTTTTTCCTTTCCTTCTCTCCTTCCTTCCTTCTCTACCCCTTTCCTTCCTTCCCCCTTTTTCTTTTCCTCTTTCTCTCCTTTCCTCCTTCTCTACCTCTTTCCTTCCTTCCTTCGTTCTTTGCTTCCATGCTTCCTTCTCTTTCCTTCCTTCCTTCCTTCCTTCCTTCCTTCCTTCCTTCCTTCCTTCCTTCTTTCTCTCCTTCAAAATTTTATTAGTATTTAATCGATGATTTTTATGACAGAACCAATTAGGAACTGCTATTTATAATGAAATTTTGAAAGTTTTGTTAGAGTTTTAAAAATTTCACCACCAGAACTTTAACAACATCATCATCATCATCATCATCATCATCATCATCATCATCTTTAATAACTTATTAATCGCCCCCCATCCGAGAATGCTCTAGGCGATTTACAGCTAAACATCTTCTGGGGAGGCCCTCCTTTCGGTCCCACTACCATCTCAAGCGCGCTTGGTGGGGATGAGAGAGAGGGCCTTCTCAGTGGTGGTCCCCTGCCTCTGGAACGCCCTTCCAAGGGAAATAAGACAGGCCCCATCCCTCCCCTCTTTTCATAAGAGCTTGAAAACCTGGTGGTTTCAACAAGCCTTTGAAAATGACCAGTTCTAACTCAGCCCTACACATTGTCAAATGCGGCCTTAGTCTTCCTACCAATTACCCAGATCACTTCCTCTAATCGGCCCCGGAATGAACAGCCACAGACCCGTACCTAATATTATTGTTGCCTTCCATAGCATTGCACTTAATTCCCGGGCCCTCTAGAATTTTTGGGCTTGCACAAATCTTGGCCCGGCCTTTTAATTTTTTTAAATTGACTTGAACAATTTAAAAATGTGTGTTATGGCGACAATTTTTATGCTTATATTTTGTTTTGTTAATCTTATCATTATGTTGTTTTTTTACTTTGTTTGTTACTTTGTATGTTTTGTGATGTTACCTGGGAACGGCTCTGAGTCCCCTCGGGGAGATGGAGCAGTATATAAATAAATAAATAAATAAATAAATAATAATAATAATTATGGGAAGTCATAGAATCGTAGAATCAAAGAGTTGGAAGAGACCTCATGGGCCAACTCTTGCATATATAGACACAATTTGAGGTTGTAGGAATAAAATCCGTTCTTTGCAAGTCACATATATCTTTGATTTGGGATAAAATAATAGATTCATAGTCGGAAGAGGCCTCATGGGCCTTCCAGTCCAACCCCCTGCCAAGAAGCAGGAATATTGCATTTAAATCACCCCTGACAGATGGCCATCCAGCCTCTGCTTAAAAGCTTCCAAAGAAGGAGCCTCCACCACACTCCGGGGCAGAGAGTTCCACTGCTGAATGGCTCTCACAGTCAGGAAGTTCTTCCTCATGTTCAGATGGAATCTCCTCTCTTGTAGTTTGAAGCCATTGTTCCATGTCCTAGTCTCCAGGGAAGCAGAAAACAAGCTTGCTCCCTCCTCCCTGTGGCTTCCTCTCACATATTTACCTGGTGGCGCAGTGGGTTAAAGCACTGAGCTGCTGAGCTTGTTGATCGAAAGGTCGCAAGTTCGATTCCGGGGAGCGGCGTGAGCTTCCGCTGTCAGCCCTAGCTTCTGGCAACCTAGCAGTTCGAAAACATGCAAATGTGAGTAGATCAATAGGTACCGCTCCGGCGGGAAGGTAACGGCGCTCCATGCAGTCATGCCGGCCACATGACCTTGGAGGTGTCTACGGACAACGCTGGCTCTTCGGCTTAGAAATGGAGATGAGCATCACACCCCAGAGCCAGACATGACTGGACTTAATGTCAGGGGACTACCTTTACCTATCATATCTCCTCTCAGCCTTCTCTTCTTCAGACTAAACATATCCAGCTCCTTAAGCCGCTCCTCATAGGGCTTGTTCTCCAGGCCCTTGAACATTTTAGTCGTCCTCCTCCGGACACATTCCAGCTTGTGAAAGGGAAGTGGAGGAGCCAAGATCTCTTCAAAGTTCCACGACAAAGTCTGGGTAGGTTCCTGCCAGGCATCAGTCTATTGACTCCTGAGTTCTCTTTCTTGTCTTTTCCAGATACCTGATTGGCCGAATCCTGTCAAGAGCGGGCAACCTGAACCCCCAGCGCCTCCCAATGTCCTCCAGACGACTGCGCCGTGCCATCTTTGACGGAGATCTTCCTGAGCCCCCCAATCTTCTGAGGGTCAAGAGGCTAGGTGGGGAGGGAGCGGGGGAACCCCAACTACAAAGAGTCAAGCGAACAGAAGGAGAAGGAGTCGGGGGGAGGAGGGGTGGTGCTGGAGAAATTCAGCGGCTTCAATATATCCCCGAATAGCAGGAATTGGCCTTTGCAGAAAAATTGGGTGTAGGGGTCACCCCATCTCTCTCCCCTTCTCTCTGAATGTCAATGGACTGTAAGTGTTTTTTCCTTGCCTCTGTTCTGCCTTGTGACCCCTCACATATTGGGGAGGAAGGGGAGAAAGCTTGGGCTAGGGTTCCCTTCCCAGTTATCGTTTGGTTTGTGTGGAGGGAGAGAGCTTTTCCCCACATCAATCTTCTGAACATCCTCTTTAAGAAGCCCAATGTCAGCTGAATGGCTGCATTGTAACAGTGAGCAGCCCTACCTGGTCCAGACCCAGAATTGGACGTGGTCATCTTTTGCCTCTGATTCCTGGCCTTTAAAAAAATGGCTCAAACATGCAGCCCCCAAATTTTCCTTCTGCCTTAATGATCCCGTCACCACATCACTCCATCTCTCTCCCTCTTCTCCCCTAGTCTCCCCCTGCTTGTTTTCGTCTGGTTTGTAAGACCCTTTTGTGTTCTCCCTCCCTTGGTACATACAAATACATATGCACCTTCTGCAGATCTGTTGCTATGTTTGATCATGCTTGTGGCCAGAGTTTTGGTGTGATGAATAAATGAATAAAAAAAGTCCCCTCGGATATTTTAATGTAGTGATGGTGTCACTGGTGTCATTACTGCCAAGCAGGGAGCTTTGAGATGGTTGAGCAGAAGCTCTCTGAAGTTCTAGGTGCTCTTACTGCCTATTACAGGGAAAACCAGCTGATTCCTAATCCATCTAAAACACAGACATGTGCTTTTCACCTTAAGAACAGACAAGCTTCCCGAGCTCTGAGGATTACCTGGGAAGGAATCCCACTGGCACACAATGCACAAGTATCTATAATGACATAAAACAAAAATGTATGTATGTATATCTTATAAGACGCAGGTTCGCAGTTTGGGTGTGATCCTGGACTCATCGCTGAGCCTGGAACCCCAGGTTTCGGCGGTGACCAGGGGAGCATTCGCACAGTTAAAACTTGTGCGCCAACTGCGACCGTACCTTGGGAAGTCTGACTTGGCCACGGTAGTCCACGCTCTGGTTACATCCCGTCTTGACTACTGCAACGCTCTCTACGTGGGGTTGCCTTTGAAGACGGCTCGGAAGCTCCAATTAGTCCAACGGGCGGCAGCCATGATACTAACAGGAGCGGGGCGCAGGGAGCATACAACTCCTCTGCTGCACCAGCTCCACTGGCTGCCGATCTGCTACCGGGCTCAATTCAAAGTGCTGGCGTTGGCCTTTAAAGCCCTAAACGGTTCTGGCCCAACTTATCTATCCGAACGTATCTCAACCTATCAGCCCACCAGGACCCTAAGATCTTCTGGGGAGTCCCTGCTCTCTATCCCGCCGGCTTCACAAGTGCGGCTGGCAGGAACGAGAGACAGGGCCTTTTCTGTGGTGGCCCCTCGGCTTTGGAACACCCTCCCCATAGAGGTAAGATCAGCCCCCTCGCTGATGGTGTTTCGGAAAAGATTGAAGACATGGATGTTTAAACAAGCATTCGGTTAATCCGTTGCAACGAATTATGATGACTAAAGGACTGGTAATCATGGACGATGAATTTCGATTGCGACTCCAGTTACGAGATGCATTGGATGGTTATTGGTGGCCCAATAATTTGTATTGTATATGTGTTTTATGCTTTTAAACTGAATATTGTTGTTTTTTAAGTGTTGTAAACCGCAATGAGTCGCCGATTTAGGCTGAGATATTAGCGGTATACAAGCGCATTAATAAATAAATAAATAAATAAATAAATAAGGCTCTCAAGAAAGTAATCTAAATCAAGATTTTATGCTCTCTATTGGAATAACTTGTCTGAGACTTTATAGCACTTAACAAGAATGTTGTCAGCACATTACAAATAAATGTAGATTATCATGTCAACATAGAAAAATAAACAACAGACTAAAGATAATAAAGTCCACAATAGATACATGAAACTGTACTACTGAAGAGAATGTAAGTAGAGTAGCGTGTTTCTGCACTGTCATTACAAAATGTTTCTCTAGCAATGTTATTTTGGGAGTTTCATGTATCTATTGTGTATGTTATTTCTACTCCTTATTTAGTGCACTAAGCATAATATGATAACAGACTACACCCTGAAGAAGATAATTATTCGAAACAAGGATAACATACCGGGAGACCTTGTAGAGATTTTGTTGCCTAAGAAAGACTTTATTGCCTAAGAAGAATTCCTTGAGACTGTGTTGCCAAAAGAAGAATTCTTTTGAAGATAAAGATAGAGACTTTTGAATTCCTTCACTGAAATCCGACTCCAGGAAAGGATGGACTTTATTATCTTTAGTCTGTTGTTTATTTTTCTATGTTGACATGATAATCTACATTTATTTATAATGTGCTGACAACATTCTTGTTAAATGCTATAAAGTCTCAGACAAGTTATTCCAATAGAGAGCATAAAATCTTGATTTAGATTACTTTCTTGAGAGCCTTATAAGATATATATACATACATTTTTGTTTTAAGGAATCCCACTGGAGCATTGCAGCGCACCCAAATATCTGGGAGTCACTCTGGACCGTGCTCTGACCTACAAGAAGCACTGCCTGAATATCAATCAAAAAGTGGGCGCTAGAAACAATATCATACGAAAGCTGACTGGCACAACCTGGGGATCACAACCAGACACAGTGAAGACATCTGCCCTTGCGCTTTGCTACTCTGCTGCTGAGTATGCATGCCCAGTGCGGAACGCATCTCATCACGCTAAAACAGTGGATGTGGCTCTTATTTATTTATTTATTTATTTATTTATTTGACTTGTATACCGCCACTCCCAATTTGGCTCGGAGCGGTTTACAGCAGTAGATTAAAACAATACAACCAACTTTAAAATACAATAAAAACGGGAACAGACATAGTCCCGAGTTATTCACCCATCGAAAGCTTGTCGGAAAAGAAAGGTTTTACAGACTTTCCGAAAAGCAAGTAGCTCTCGGGTGGTTCGGGTTTCAACTGGCAAGGCATTCCATAAATAAGGGGCCACAATCGAGAAGGCTCTCTGCCTAGTAGAGGACAGATGATAAGTCTGGATGTTGGGGACTTCAAGCAAATTTTGGTCTTCGGACCGGAGTAATCTTGGGTTGGTAGGGGGATAAGCGGGCCCTCAGGTACGCCAGCCCCAGACCATATAAGGCCTTAAAGGTTAGTACCAGCACCTTGAAAGTAATCCGGTACTCAATCGGAAGCCAGTGCAGCTGTTGTAGAATTGGGGTGATACGACACCTCGCCGGCACCCCAGCGAGAAGACGAGCTGCCACATTTTGCAACAGCTTCAGTTTCCAGATCTCTGACAAAGGAAGGCCAATGTAGAGGGCGTTACAGTAGTCAAGCCTCAAGATGACCGTTGCCTGGATCACCGTAGCCAGGTCATTCCTAGATAGGAAGGGAGCCAGTCGCCTAGCCTGACGTAGGTGGAAAAACGCAGATCTGCTCACAGCAGAGACCTGGGCCTCCATTGTGAGCAGAGGGTCCAATAAGACACCAAGACTTTTTACAGAAGGTGACAGACATAGTGTCTCACCATCCAAGGTAGGCAGCTGGATCTCCCTCCCACCCGGACGGCCCAGCCAAAGGATCTCCGTCTTCGCTGGATTCACCCTCAACCTGCTGGCACGCAACCATCCAGTAACGGCCTCAAGGCACTGATGGAAATTTTCGGGTACGGAGTCTTAATGAGACATGCCGCATTATCACGGGGTGTCTGCGCCCTACACCACTGGAGAAATTCACTGTTTAGCCGGCATTGCACCACCTGACATCTGCCGGGAAATAGCAGCCAATAGTGAAAGGACCAAGCCAGTGACATCTCCAGCTCATCCTCTGTTTGGAGGTCAACAAGCATGTCAACGACTTAAATCAAGAAATAGTTTTCTATGATCTACAGAGACACTCGCTGGAACACCCCAGCAAGCGAGAGTCCAAAAGTGGCAGGCTCAAACCCAGAACCTCAACCAATGGCTGATACCAAATGAGAGACTTCCCCCTGGGCACACAGAAGACTGGGCAACTTGGAAGGCGCTGAACAGACTGCGCTCTGGCACCACGAGATGCAGAGCCAACCTCGAGAAATGGGTCTACAAAGTGGAATCCACGACATGCGAGTGTGGAGAAGAGCAAACCACTGACCATTTGCTGCAATGCAACCTGAGCCCTGCTACATGCAAAATGGAGGACCTTTTATAGTAACACCAGAGGCACTCCAAGTGGCCAGATACTGGTCAAAGGAAATTTAATCAACTACCAAGCTTGCATAATTTGTGTTTTGTCTGTCTGTTTGTTTGTTTTGTTAAAAATGTAATACAAATGTCTGGTTGCTCCTGACATGATAAATACATACAGGTGTCATCTTTATAAATGGTTCGTTTTAACAGGCCTGTTAATAGAAAGTGGGTCATAATTTGCACACACCTCTATTTCTCTCCCTGTCTCCCTATGTGTTACGATTCTGGCAGCCCAAGAACAACAACAACAACAACAACAACAACAATAATAATAATAATAATAATCTTTATTTAATACCCCGCCACCATCTCCCCAATGGGGACTCGGGGCGGCTTACATGAGGCCAAGCCCAACAGCATATTACAATAAAGTAAAACCAAAACACAATAAGAATACAGTAAGATACATACAACATATGAGTATAATGACGATAAAGCAAAATCATACACAGTAAAATAAAATAACATAACATAACAATGAGAGGGCCAATTGTGCAAGATAAAAACTAAGATAATAAAAATACTAAAATCAGGATGAGATAGGGATGGAGCAGATTGTTTGTGGGGGAGAAACTCGTAAAGGAACGGGGTCATAAATATAGAACTTCATACAGGTGGGGAATATACTCTGGGGGGAGCAACTGTGTATGATAATATGGCTACTCTCCAAAAGCGCATCAGAAAAACCAGGTTTTGAGATCCCTCTTGAAAAAGCCATTCGAACCAATGCCATCAAAGCCAGAACTGAAAAGTCGACAACAGACCCCAAGTGTAGACTCTGCAAAGAAGCAGATGAAACAAGAGATCACATCCTCAGCTGCTGCAAGAAGATGGCGCAGACAGACTACAAGCAGAGGCATAACACCGTTGCTCAGGTGATTCATTGGAACCTGTGTACCTGGTAATGTTGTTCATTCGTTCAGTCGTTTCCGACTCTTCGTGACCTCATGGATAATTATTATCTAATATATCTACTTTCTCAAAATAAAATCAAATGCTAATCAAGGTGGTCAGTCAAAACATTCACACCTAGCTCCAACAGACAAGAGTCCTTTGTCTCACCCTGGTCATCCCACAGATATTGTTGTTGTTGTTCATTCGTTCAGTCGTCTCCGACTCTTCGTGACCTCATGGACCAGCCCACGCCAGAGCTCCCTGTCGGCCGTTACCACCCCCAGCTCTCTCAAGGTCAGTCCAGTCACTTCAAGGATGCCATCCATCCATCTTGCCCTTGGTCGGCCCCTCTTCCTTTTGCCTTCCACTTTCCCCAGCATAATTGTCTTCTCTAGGCTTTCCTGTCTCCTCATGATGTGGCCAAAGTACTTCAACTTTGTCTCTAGTATCTTTCCCTCCAGTGAGCAGTCGGGCTTTATTTCCTGGAGGATGGACTGGTTGGATCTTCTCGCAGTCCAAGGCACTCTCAGAACTTTCCTCCAGCACCACAGTTCAAAAGCATCGATCTTCCTTCGCTCAGCCTTCCCTAAGGTCCAGCTCTCACATCCGTAGGTTACTACAGGGAATACCATGGCTTTGACTAGGCGGATCTTTGTTGCCAGTCTGATGTCTCTACTCTTCACTATTTTATCGAGACTGGACATTGCTCTCCTCCCAAGAAGTAAGCGTCTTCTGATTTCCTGGCCACAGTCTGCATCTGCAGTAATCTTTGCACCTAGAAATACAAAGTCTGTCACGGCCTCCACGGTTTCTCCCTCTATTTCCCAGTTGTCAATCATTCTTGTTGCCATAATCTTGGTTTTTTTGACGTTTAGCTGCAACCCGGCTTTTGCGCTTTCTTCTTTCACCTTGATTAGAAGGTTCCTCAGCTCCTCCTCACTTTCGGCCATCAGAGTGGTGTCATCTGCATATCTGAGGTTGTTAATGTTTCTTCCAGCAATTTTCACCCCAGCTTTGCATTCATCCAGCCCCGCACATCGCATGATGTGTTCTGCATACAAGTTAAAAAGGTTGGGTGAGAGGATGCAGCCTTGCCGTACGCCTTTCCCAATCTTGAACCAGTCTGTTGTTCCGTGGTCAGTTCTGACTGTTGCTACTTGGTCCTTGTACAGATTCCTCAGGAGAGAGACAAGGTGGCTTGGGATGCCCATCCCACCAAGAACTTGCCACAATTTATTATGATCCACACAGTCAAAGGCTTTAGAATAGTCAATGAAGCAGAAGTAGATGTTTTTCTGAAACTCCCTGCTTTTCTCCATTATCCAGCGGATATTGGCAATTTGGTCTCTCGTTCCTCTACCTTTTCTAAACCCAGCCTGAACATCTGGCAACTCTCGTTCCATGTATTGCTGGAGTCTTCCTTGCAGGATCTTGAGCATTACCTTACTGGCATGAGAAATAAGGGCCACTGTACGGAAGTTGGAGCAGTCTTTTGCATTTCCCTTTTTTGGTATGGGGATATAAGTTGATTTTTTCCAGTCTGATGGCCATTCTTGTGTTTTCCATATTTGCTGGCAAATGGCATGCATCACCTTGACAGCATCATCTTTTAAGATTTTAAACAGTTCAGCTGGGATCCCGTCGTCTCCTGCTGCCTTGTTGTTAGCAATGCTTCTTAAGGCCCATTCCACCTCACTCCTCAGGATGTCTGGTTCTAATTCATTCACCACACCGTCAAAACTATCCTCAATATTATTATCCTTCCTATACAGATCTTCTGTATAGTCTCGCCACCTTCTCTTGATCTCTTCAGCTTCTGTTAGGTCCCTGCCATCTTTGTTTCTTATCATACCAATTTTTGCCTGAAATTTACCTCCAATGTTTCTAATTTTCTGGAAGAGGTCTCTTGTCCTTCCTATTCTGTTGTCTTCTTCCACTTCCATGCATTGCTTATTTAAAAATAGTTCCTTATCTCTTCTGGCTAACCTCTGGAATTGCGCATTTAACTGGGCATATCTCCCCTTATCCCTGTTTCCTTTTGCTTTCCTCCTTTCTTGGGCTACTTCCAGTGTCTCAGCAGACAACCATTTTGCCTTCTTGGTTTTCTTTTTCTTTGGAACGTACTTTGTTGCCGCCTCCTGAACAATGTCTCGGACTTCTGTCCATAGTTCTTCTGGGACTCTGTTTACTAAATCTAGTCCTTCAAATCTGTTCTTCACTTCCACTGTATATTCGCTAGGAATGTTAGTGAGATCATATCTAACTGGTCTGTGTATTTTCCCTGATCTCTTTAGTTTTATTCTAAATTGGGCAATAAGAAGTTCATGATCTGAGCTACAGTCAGCCCCAGGTCTTGTTTTCACCGACTGGATGGATGTCCGCCACCTTTGGCTGCAAAGGATGTAGTCAATCTGATTTCGGTGCTGACCATCTGGTGAAGTCCATGTATAAAGCCGTCTTTTAGGTTGTTGGAAGAGAGTGTTTGTTATACACAGCGAGTTTTCCTGGCAGAATTCTATCAGCCTGCGTCCCGCTTCATTTTGTTCTCCCAGACCATGCTTGCCTGTGATCCCAGTTGTCATTTGACTTCCCACCTTGGCATTCCAGTCTCCTGTAATGAAAATAATGTCTCTTTTTGGTGTATTATCCAGTAGGTCCTGCAGATCCTCATAGAACTGATCTACTTCTGCTTCTTCAGCAGCTGTGGTTGGGGCGTATATTTGGATCACTGTAATGTTGAAAGGCTTTCCTTGCACTCGAATTGAGATCATTCTGTCATTTTTTGGGTTGTATCCAAGCACCGCTTTAGCAAATTTCTTATTAATTATGAAGGCTACTCCATTTCTTCGATGTTCCTCTTGTCCGCAGTAGTAGATCTGGTGGTCATCTGATGTGAAGTGGCCCATTCCAGTCCATTTCAGTTCACTGACCCCCAGAATGTCTATCTTTAGTCTTGACATCTCACCAATAACAACATCCAATTTGCCCTGGCTCATAGATCTTACATTCCAGGTTCCTATGGTGTGTTGATCTTTAGAGCATCGGATTCGTCGTTCACCTCCAGTACCGTCGGCCGCTAGCCTTCCTTTCGGTTTTGAGCTAGCTGCGTCATCACATCTGGGGCTAGTTGAACTTATCCTCTGCTCCTCCCCAGTAGCATTTTGGCCATCTTCCGACCTGGGAGTCCCATCTTCCAATGGCATACCGACATATCTCTGGTTGTACTGGTCCATTTAGTTTTCTTGGCAAGGATACTGGAGTGGTTTGCCATTGCCTTCCCCAGGGATCACGCTTGGTCTGACCTCTCTGCCACAACCGTCCCGTCTTGGGTGTCCCTTCACGGTTTCGCTCATGACATCATTGAGGTGCTCAAGCTCCAGCGCCACAACAAGGCGGTGATCCTTTGCTGGAGCCCACAGATATATAAACCCTTTTTTCTAGTTCCAACAGACCTCACTACCTCTGAGGACGCTTGCCATAGATGCAGGCGAAACGTCAGGAGAGAATGCCTCTAGAACATGGCCATATAGCCCGAAAAAACCTACAACAACCCAGTTTCTCAAAATAGCTGTACTAACTCTCTGTCTGTCTGTCTACGTACAAATATTCTTAAAAACTACCCCAACATTGTATGAAATAAAGAGCTGCCTGGAAGATTCAAGTGTTGTTGCCTTCCTGGAATTATATATTTTCCCCCAACACTGTCTCTAAGTCTTCAGAATGCAGATTAACTGCTTTGAAATGGATTATATGAGTCTACACTGCCATATAATCCAGTTCAAAGCAATCTGGACTTAGAAATTGGATTATATGACAGTGTAGATCTAGCCTTAGAGATGTCTCTGGCATGGATGAACAAAAATGATACTTTTCCCCAAAACAGCTATGGAAGATACTTCTGTCGTCGAGAGCATCCCAGACCCCTGCCTTCAAGCTGGTTTGACCAGCAGCAGGGAGTTCCACAGTTCCTGCTTGCCAAGTTGGGCCAAACTGATGAAATGTGTCCCAACAGCAGCCTCAACCAGGGATTCTTCCCAACCGTGTGCTCTCTCTCCTTTCACTTCCTTGCTAGCCCTAACTATGTAACAAATCCCCAAATAAAGATTAATCAAATTGCAACTTTAATACTCTCTAGCTTGATACTTTGTGTCTCTTTCTTGCCTGAAACTATCCGAATGCATGAAACTAACCTTTTTCAGGCTGCGGGAGACTGCAGGCTTGCCCGGAATGCTTTCCTGGTGTTCCGGGGAGGCCGAATCTGCGCTCCCCCAAACCGCGGATATGGAAACCTCCAGGGGCCCCCGTATCCCCGTAACCACATGCTCTGTAGGCGAATGATTGCTACATTGCATCCTTTTCAGCTGAATCGCTAATAAAAGCACCTCAGTGCCACTTCTTCAACTTTGGTGAGATTTCTTTCGGATTTTTAAGGAAATAAAATTGCTGAAAATCAGGCTTCTCTTAGCTCGCCAAAGTAGCGATCCCTCTTTGGTGGGGTCTCAGGGTCTCTCCTTCTGGGGCAGACCCTCCTAAAGTTCCTATCAACTTCACTTCTAAGCATATTAAACTACTTTTATCAATGACACACACACACTAGTATTACTATACAAAAAATATATTTATTGTGACAGCAAGACCAGGGTCTTGTTTGGCAAGTGAATGTCCCACTCGGAAGGAAGCCCACGAAAAGGCGGATTTCACCAATCAGTCTGGACTCAATGCTGAGGCAACACCTTTAAGGGAGGAAAAAAGAGAACAGTCAAATGAACATACTAAACTACTGGTTTATTTGGGGTGTTGTGCCCCATCTATATAAATAAAAATGTAATGTTTGTTTGTGGGATTAACATAAGTCAAAAACCACTGGACGAATTGATATCAAATTTGGACACAAGACACCTAACAACCCAAGGAGTGACCTTCACTCAAAATATTGATTTCGTCATATGGGAGTTGTCGTTGCTGGGATTTATAGTTTACTTACAATCAAAGAGCATTCTGAACTCCACCAATGATGGAATTGGGCCAAACTTAGCACACAAAACTGCCATGACCAACAGAAAACACAGGAAGGGTTTGCTGGGCATTGACATTGAGTTTGGGAGTTATAGTTCACCTACATCCCGAGAACACTGTGGACTCAAATAATGATGGATCTGGACCAAACTTGGCACGGATATTCCATATGCCCAAATATGAACACAGATGGAGTTTGGGGGAAATAGACCTTGACATTTGGGAGATATAGTTACTGGGATTTATAGTTCACCTACAATAAGAGAGCATTCTGAACCCCACGAATGACAGAATTGGGGCAAACTTCCCACACAGAACCCCCATGACCAACAGAAAACACTTAAAGCCATCCAGTCCAACTCCCTTCACCAAGGCAAGAAACTGTAATCAAAGCCTTCCTGACAAAGAGCCATCCAGCCATAGATATGAATGGATATATATGATTCACAGACAGGGAGATATAGTATAGATCTGGAAGGGACCCCTAAAGAAGGAAAATTATATGTTCCAGAGTCAGTGTGGAGTTGAATTCCAACATGGATTGCCTGTATTTGTTTGGGTTCAGCCTGCTCTGTGTGAACCTGAGCCCCAATCTCTGTGTGAACCTGATTCTCTGATTGTATTTCCAACTGAGCAAGCCACTGAACATGTATCTCTCCCTGATAGTGTTGAAACTGTTGTTGATGCTGAGTTCACTGGCGAGGAAAGTGAAACTGAACAGCCTGATGAAAATGTTTTGGAATCCAGCCGTGATAGCTCTCCAGAGGAAATCACACCTGGGTTTTTTAATGAGGACCAAAGGGAACAGATAACTAGAAACAGGAGTGATTCACAGTTTCTACGAAGGTCAAACAGATTACAGGAGAGACAGGCCCAGGCTTCAAAGTCAAGGGGCGTTTCAAGGAATAGTTTCTTTGGTTTAAGGGGCCTCCTTCCGGGTGTCTTGTTAGATCAAGCAACGTTTTGGACTGCGGCTGTGCCTTGGCAGAATTCCTGTGTTCCATGGCCGGTAATCCCAGAGGCTTCTAGTTTTCAAGTACATGGTTAGTGAGATGCTAACAGGTTCCTGGTTTTTGTATTATGGTTTTTGGAATTTTGCTCAAGCTCAGAGATTTTCCTGACTGCTGTGTTTCCATTGTGGCTTTTTGACTTTGCATTTGCCTTTCTTTTGCAACCAATTTTTTATCAATAAAAAAGGATTGTTTTTCCTACAATCCAGTGTGGTGGATTTAATCTTATGGTCTCGTTTCCTGATCTGGGATGCAACAGTATTTTTTCTCTTTCTCTTTTATTGTAATTTTTGTTTCTCAGCTGTTATACATATTTGCTGCCTTCCTCTCCCTCGCCTTTGCCTCAGATTACATGCAGCCTCCATCTCTCCTTATTCCTTCTGTGCCGTTGTGCCTCATTGGCCGTTGCTAGGCAGCGGTTAACATTGCTGCCAGTCCTGCTTTTAATGCGTCTGCTCTAAGCTGAAGTCTCTATTAGTCCCTAGACCTCACAACCTCTGAGGATGCTTGCCATAAATGCAGGTGAAACGTCAGGAGAGAATGCTTCTAGAATATGGCCATATAGTCCAAAAAACCTACAACAACTTAGTGATTCCGGCCATTTTTTTTGTTGTGTCAGGAGCGATTTGAGAAACTGCAAGTCGCTTCTGGTGTGAGGGAATTGGCCATCTGCAAGGATGTTGCCCAGGGGACGTCTGGATGTTTTGATGTTTTATCATCCTTGTGGGAGGCTTCTCTCATGTCCCCGCATGAGGAGCTGGAGTTGATAGAGGGAGCTCATCCGCCTCTCCCTGGATTCGAACCTGCGACTTGTCGGTCTTCAGTCCTGCCGGCACAGGGGTTTAACCCACTGCGCCACCGGGGGCTCCAGCAATGAAAGCCTTCGACAATACATACTCCCTTTCATTGTCAAGAAGTGTATGCGTGTACACATGCATGCATACTCACAATAGCTTACCTCTCCCTTCATGGGGTGGTGCATAGCCTTCGGGTAGCAGAGCATCCTGCCGGTTTCCCAGCACGAAAGCAAGCGTGGCTAGGACCAGGGCATCCGCAATGCCAAGCAAGGCCAGGGTGAAGGCCCAGTGTATGCTGCAGGCACCCAGGGTGTAGCTCCTCGCCCGAGGGCCACAGAGAGCCCTCACTTCTGGCGCTCCCCAGCCATCTGGGAAAACCAGGCAGCCAAGGGCCTGGCACGTTGCTGGCAGAAAAACAGGAAGAGAGGGGGGGGGACAGGACATGGGAGAGGGAGACAGACATCTATATAAATAAAAATGTAATGTTTGTTTGTGGGATTAACAGAACTCAAAAACCGCTGGGCAAATTGACCCCAAATTTGGACACAAGACACCAACTGAAGCAATCTATGTCCTTCACTCAAAAAAGGCAGAGACATCTCCAGCTCATCCCTTGTTTGGGTATCAGCCAGCACGTCAACAACTTAAATCAAGAAATAGTTTTCTTAGATCTATAGAGACACTCGCTGGAACACCTCAGCAAGCGAGAGTTCAAAAGTGGCAGGCTCAAACCCAGCACCTCAATCCGTGGGTGATACCAGATGAGAGACTCCCTCCTGGGCACACAGAAAACTGGGCGACTTGGAAGGCGCTGTCCAGACTGCGCTCTGGCACCACGAGATGCAGAGCCAATCTTAAGAAATGGGGCTACAAAGTGGAATCCACGACATGCGAGTGCGGAGAGGAGCAAACCACTGACCACCTGCTGCAATGCAACCTGAGCCCTGCCACATGCACAATGGAGGACCTTCTTGCAGCAACACCAGAGGCACTCCAAGTGGCCAGATACTGGTCAAAGGAACCTAAAAACCTGGCTGTTCCGATGTGCCTTCTCAGATTAGGAATCCCCCATCCCAAGTCCTAGAAGCACTTTAGCACAACCGATATTACTGCACACCGCACCTTTAATCCTATGTTCCTCCTGCCATTTCAGCACTTTAACCCCTGTACCCCATTGCGCCGGCCGAACCAGTTTTAATAGTGTCCTGATGTAGTTATTGTTGTTATTTTGCTTAACTGTTTTGATTTGCTTTGTGTATTATTGTGTTATGTTTTGTTGTATTGTGTTTTGAGGCTTCGGCCTGTGTAAGCCGCATCGAGTCCTGCGGGAGATGCTAGCGGGGTACAAATAAAGTTAATAATAATAATTAATAATTAATCAGCTACCAAGTTTGCAAAATTTGTGGTTTTTTTAATTTTATCTGTTTGTTTGTTTTGTTCTGTTAGAAATATAATACAATGTTCTGGTTGCGGATGACACAATAAATACTCAAAAAACAAAAACAAAAAAAAACCCCAGAAAGAACTTAAAACCCTCCAAAACTACGACTACATAACAGCACATGCGCAAATGTCCCCCCCCCCCCCAACGCGAAGGAAAAGCCATTGCAAACTGGCAATCCCTGCTGGCACCGAGTGAGGCTTAGCCATGGGTTCAGGCTGTGGCTCAGGCACACACAGTAGAATGGATGCAGTTAGGCCCCACTTTTAACTCAGTGTGATGGGGTCCTGGGAGCTGTACTTTCATGCGGCCTTGCTGAAGCCATCTTGGTCCCTCCACTTTCGCAGTCGTGTCTGGTGGGAACGAGAGACAGAGCCTTCTCCATGGTGGCCCCCCGGCTATGGAGCTCTCTCACAAAAGAAGTCAGGTCTGCCCCCTTCCTCCTGACCTTCACGAAGCAAGTGAAATCCTGGCTGTGGAATCAGGCATTTGCAGAGTGACGATGGAGAGCAGTAAATACTAAAGTTATTGACTACAACGTGTGGACTGAGTTGGACGATGTTTTTAACTTGGTGAATGGTTTTATACGTTGTTTAATCTTATATGCATTTTAACTTATTGTTTTATGGATGTTGTTTCAATATTATTTTTGTTTGCATTGAATTCTTGCTGTTAGCTGTTCTGAGTCCCTCCATGGAGGTGAGAAGAACAGGATATACAAGTTCTAAATAAATAAATTCTCAATAGTTTTCAGTTTAGATATCAAAACACTTGAGTCACAATGGGACTAGTTGTATAATAGGGTAGCCAGTCACCTTCCAGACATGTTAGACTACAATCCCTTCCTCTTTCCTCCCTCCCTACCCCCTTTGCTTTTCTTTTCCTTCTTTCTCTCCTTTCTTCCTTCACTCCCTCTTTCTTTCTTTCCTTCCTTCCTTTGCTCTTTGCTTCCATCCCTCCTTCTCTCTTTCCTGCTTTCTTCCCCCCCCCCCCCTCTTTCTTTCTCTCCTTTCTTCCTTTCTGACTTCTTTTGGGAGAGAGCTCCATAGCCGGGGGGGCCACCATGGAGAAGGCTCTGTCTCTCGTTCCCATCAGACACAACTGCGAAAGTGGAGGGACCGAGAGTAGGGCCTCTCTTGAAGATCGTAATGCCCTAGAATTTAGAAAGTTAACTTTTAAGAAAGATGAATTTACAGATGTGCTGAAGCCATCCATGACTGCAGAGAAGGTAGACACAAATTCAGCTCAATTATGGGCAGCTTCAGTGTATCATTCTTCTCAATTCTTCATAAAAGTAACTTTCCAAGCCCCACAGTGCCATCCTCCTGCCAAGGAGGCACAGGGCACCAGGAAATTCTCCTGGTTACCTAGACAAATTATCTAGAGAATCACGTGGTGTCTGCGCCCTACACCATTGGAGAAATTACACTGTTTAGCCGGTATTGCACCACCTGACATCCTCCGGGAAGTAGCAACCAATAGTGAAAGGACTAAGGCAGTGACATCGCCAGCTCATCCTCTGTTTAGGTATCAACCAGCACGTCAACGACTTAAATTAAGAAATAGTTTTCTAAGATCTACAGAGACACTCGCTGGAACACCTCAGCAAGCGAGAGTCCAAAAGTGGCAGGCTCAAACCCAGAACCTCAACCAATGGCTGATACCAAATGAGAGATTCCCCCCTGGGCACACAGAAAACTGGGCAACTTGGAAGGCGCTGAACAGACCGTGCTCTGGCACCACGAGATATAGAGCCAACCTTAAGAAATGGGGCTACAAAGTGGAACCCACGACATGCGAGTGTGGAGAAGAGCAAACCACTGACCACCTGCTGCAATGCAACCTGAGCCCTGCCACATGCACAATGGAGGACCTTCTTGCAGCAACACCAGAGGCACTCCAAGTGGCCAGCTACTGGTCAAAGGGCATTTAATCAACTACCAAGCTTGCAAACTTTGTGTTTTGTTTGTTTGTTTGCTTGTTTGTTTGTTAAAAATGCAATACAACTGTCTGGTGTGCTCCTGACATGATAGATAGATAAATAAATAGCCTAGAGAAATTAATGAGATGTCAGATGTTACATGTGTCTAGCTTAATAGGTTAGTTTGAAGATTAATTGTATGGGTCGTGTATGCAGTTTTGAGACAATTCTTACGCATTACAGAAATACGAAAGGCTATGAAATATTAGCAGAATATCCGTTATTGCTTCTGGGTGGGATTTGAGTGGAAGGAGAGTTTTCTATCCCCACTTCCCAAAGTCTTCAAGGAAGTTTGCTCTCCACTGCATGCTCTCTGATATTGAAGGCCAAGTTTCCCACAGACACTGGACAATGTGATTGGGTAATTATTTTAGTAATGAGATGCTGTGGATTTATACCTTTATCAGTTTTATTTTATCAAATGTTATTTATGCTAAATGTTTTAATTGTTCTTTGTTATTGTAGGCATCGAATTGTGCCATTTGTAAACCGCCCCGAGTCGCCTTCGGGCTGTGAAAGGCGGTATATAAATCTATATAAATAAAAATGTAATGTTCGTTTGTGGTATCCACAGAACTCAAAAACCACTGGGGCAATTGGCACCAAATTTGGGCACGATACACCTAACAACCCAAGGTATGTTCCCCACTAAAAAAAAAAATGATTTTGTTATTTGGGAGTTGTAGTTGCTGGGATTTGTAGTTCACCTACAATCAAAGAGCATTCTGAACCCCATCGACGATGGAATTGAACCAAACTCAGCACACAGTTCTCCCATGACCAACAGAAAATACTTGAAGGGTTTGGTGGGCAGTGTCCTTTGGTTTTGGAGTTGTAGTTCACCTACATCCAAAGATCACTGTGGATTCAAACAATGATGGATCTGGACCAAACTCTACACGAATACTCAATATGCCCAAATGTGAACACTGGTGGAGTTTGGAGAAAATAGAACTTTGACATTTGGGAGTTTTAGTTGCTGGGATTTATAGTTCACCTACAATCACAGAGCATTCTGAACCCCACCAATGGTGGAATTGAACCAAACTTGGCACACAGTTCTCCCATGACCAACAGAAAATACTGGAAGGGTTTGGTGGGCAGTGTCCTTTGGTTTTGGAGTTGTAGTTCACCTACATCCAAAGATCACTGTGGACTCAAACAATGATGCATCTGGAACAAACTCTACACAAATACTCAATATGCCCAAATGTGAACACTGGTGGAGTTTGGGGGAAATAGAATCTTGACATTTGGGAATTGTAGTTGCTGGGATTTATAGTTCACCTATAATCACAGAGCATTCTGAACCCCACCAATGGTGGAATTGATCCAAACTTGGCACACAGTTCTCCCATGACCAACAGAAAATACTGGAAGGGTTTGGTGGGCAGTGTCCTTTGGTTGTGGAGTTGTAGTTCACCTACATCCAAAGATCACTGTGGACTCAAACAATGATGGATCTGGACCAAACTCTACAAGAATACTTAATATGCCCAAATGTGAACACTGGTGGAGTTTGGGGGAAATAGAATCTTGACACTTGGGAGTTGTAGTTACTGGGATTTATAGTTCACCTACAATCACAGAGCATTCTGAACACCACCAATGATAGAATTGGGCCAAACCTCCCACACTGAACCCCCATGTGGGCCACAGCAACGCATGGCAGAGGACGGCTAGTATGGTTAATAAAATAAAATAAAATAAAATAATAAATAAAATAATAAATAAATAAATAATAGAGGACAATGGAGCAAGTGTAAGATAATCAAGATATCAGAGCGGGAGTGTCCAGTTTGTCCAGAATCAAATCTATTTCTACCTGTAACAGGTGCACATGTTGAACAGCTTTGTGGCCTGCCATTTCAACATGATACCAGCGCATACCATACTCAGTTGGTTTTGCAAGACTTGATCATTGCTCCCTTAGCCCACATCGGTTCTTTGCTTCTCTATGTTTTTAGCTAGCCCAGGCTTTCCTCCTCTCACCTGCATCCACCTTTATTATGGACATCACCCTTTGCTCCCCATGAAGAGTCTTGTCCTCTCTCACCTGCTGAGAGCTGCTGCCAGGCAGCCACCTTGTAGACAGTCCCAGGGCTGCAGAACCAGAAGAGACCCAAGGAAGCTACACTGCCCATCACCAGCACCAGGGCCATCAGGACAAAGACGGCAGCTGCTTTGAAGGATGGGATGGGCGTCAGGGTGACCAGAGACCCCTCACACTGAAGGACGTTGTCTCGCTCTGTGCAGACTTGGTAGAGGCCGAAAGATCCAATGGCACTCACACTGGGGTCAGAAAGGATCCCCGAAGGGGGCAACTCGTAGGTGAGGGATGCTGTCTGCACCCATGCTGGCTGGATCAGCACCACAACCTCAAGGATGCCAAAACAGAGGGTACAGCCAGCCCAGAGGGCACCCACCGCCCTGGCATTGCGCACAAAATCCGTCTGGTAGAGCGCTGCTGCTTCCCGGGCTGGCAACATGATCCACGTCTTTTTCGCAGGGCATACAACCCTCCTTTGCTTGTCTTAGGAATACTTAGTCTCTCGTTTTCCAGAGATGGGAAGGGAAATCCAGATTGCTTTCCCCTAAGACACTAGAATCCAGCTTCCTTTGACAGTATGAAAAAGTCTGTTCTTTTTCAGCTGCTTGGTGTGGAAGATTTCGGCATTCCTCCACTTCTGAATATTACGAGATGGAGCATGTACTCTTTTCTTTGATTTCTTTTGGAGATGATGGTGGCTGGCATCCCTTCGTCTGCGATCTCTACACAGCTCTAGATGGTGTCGTGGAAGGGAGAGAAGCAACCCTTTTCCCCTTTTTCCTTCCTTTCCTGAGACTGGCTCTCTTCTTTTGCAGGATGGAGTGTGAAGGAAGGGGAAAGCTGCTCCCCCACCCCATCCTCCACCTCCTTCCACAGACTGATCTTTTCAAAACATGCTCATCCAGCAGGCAAAGACAGAAGAAGCCTCTTGGCCAGATGCCCAGCCAGAATCGCTCGCCTTGTGCCTTGTTCTCTTGTCTCGCTCTGTCGCCTAGCGAGAGCTGCAGTGAAGATGGAGCGGGAAGCTAAGATGCCGGGCTTGAGGCACCTGCTGCCCACGGATTTTCTTGCCTCCCACACAAGATGATGCAGAGGTTTCGTGCTAGACCATTTGCTGGCTTGGCAAAACAAGGAGAGAATGCAGGGAGGTCAAAAAGGAAAAGGAAATGGGCAGAAAGGAAAAGGGCACAGGGAGGAGGCAAAATGGCCCTATCTCCAAAATTCACATCATTGGAATGTAATCCTGGAGAAGAGAAACTCTACCGTTTTCTGAAGAGAAGAGAAATTTACAGTAGAGGGCAGCAGACTATTCTATGTGTATTTTGCAGGGAAATAAATAGTTGACACAGTCTATAAATGATAAAAGGTAAAGGTAAAGGTAGTCCCCTGACATTAAGTCCAGTCATGTCTGACTCTGGGGTGTGGTGCTCATCTCCATTTATAAGCCGAAGAGCCAGCGTTGTCCGTAGACACCTCCAAGGTCATATGGCCGGCATGACTACATGGAGCGCCGTTACCTTCCAGCCGGAGCGGTACCTATTGATCTACTCACATTTGCATGTTTTCGAACTGAAATGGCAGGGAAACAGGTTTTGAGGAAAGGAGAGATAATTACCAAGAGACATCCTTTCTGGAGATCAGAAAAGAACGACTTTATTTCCAGCTGGCGACTCTGGTATGGACTCATGTCCCAAAAGTAAAACCAGAGCCCCGATCAAGGTGCGGACTGCCCTTTTATAGTCTCCAATCGGAATGAAACAAAGAACATACATCTTCATACAATCATCATCATCCCTACGTCATCCTGGCATCATAAGAATATCAGGTTCCAACCTCCAACATGCAAAAAGCATGTCTGTGTGTCTAGCTGGAGAGCAAGCATGTCTGTGTCCCTCCTCCCTCTTGGCTGTGCTTACAGTCATCCATCAAAGGGGCCCTCTGACTTGTCAAGAGGCTTCTTACTTAGAGCCTAGATGTACCAGCCTGTGTCTTATCTCTCTTCTGGAATGCATGCCCCCCTTCCTCTTCAGCCCCTTTTGGAGACAAGCCGCTTGCTTGCCTGTCAGCTACACAGAGGGAACTAGATTTTCCTATACATTTAAAGTACATATGATTTTTATGCATAAATCAATCAATAAATATCAATTTTTCCAATATCTCCTCATCAGAACTGCTAGGTTGGCAGAAGCTAGGGCTGACAGCGGAAGCTCACGCCGCTCCCCGGAATCGAACCTGCGACCTTTCGATCAACAAGCTCAGCAGCTCAGTGTTTTAACCCACTGCACCACCGGGGGCTCCTCTATAAATGATAGAGGAAGGCAAAAACATACCACCTTGATGTAAAAATAAAACTGTATGAAAGTCATGAAGTTGGAGTAAATTGACAGTCAGCTTGAAGGTATCTCTCTCCACGTACCAACCCGGGCCCTTCGATCTTCGGGGAGGTCCTCCTTTCACACCTACCAATCTCACAAGCTCATCTTGTGGGCACAAGGGAAAGAGCCTTCTCCTCTGTGGCTCCCCGACTTTGGAACTTATTACCTGGAGAGATCAGGAAAGCCCCTTCACTAGAAAGGTTCAAAAAGAACCCAATGAGGCCTACCATAAAAGAGAAGTACCAAGAAGTATATGGCTAACGTACAACCAACTATTTAAAATCAAAGGACAAGAAATAGAGCTTAAGTCACAGGAAGAACTAGCCTCAATAGACAGCACCATCTCTTGGTTTCAATATCATCAGATCAAGGAAAATTACAAAATAGACAGAAAAAAAGGCTTCGAAACAAAGAAAACCTTTTGGGATAAAATACTAGATACCGAAACAAAAATCATAAGAAAAATCTACAACCAACTCCTACTATGGGCCACGGAAACAGATTTAATAAAAACTAATATGATAAGCTGGGCAAGAGACTTAGGCCATCCAATTTATTTATTTATTTATTTATTTATTTATTTATTTACTGTCCTTGTATACCGCCGTTTCTCAGCCTAATTGGCGACTCAACGCGGTTTACAACAAAATATACAGTGCACAGTATACAATTAAAACCATAAAAAACATAATACACAATATTACACGAAATCACAATCCAATACATCTCCTAACTAAAATCGTGGTCCAATTGCATCATCCATATTACCAATCCGTAATCAACACATTCATTGCACCGAATTAGCCAAATGCCTGCTTGAACATCCACGTTTTTAGTCTTCTTCGGAATACCATCAGCGAGGAGGCTGATCTTACCTCCATGGGAAGGGCGTTCCAGAGCCGAGGGGCCACCACAGAAAAGGCCCTGTCTCTCGTCCCCGCCAGCCGCACCTGTGAAGTAGGCGGGATAGAGAGCAAGGCCTCCCCAGAAGATCTTAGGGTCCTGGTGGGCTGATAGGCCAAGATACGTTCGGATAGGTAGGTTGGGCCAGAACCGTTTAGGGCTTTAAAGGCCAACGCCAGCACTTTGAATTGAGCCCGGTAGCAAATTGGCAGCCAGTGGAGCTGGTGCAGCAGAGGAGTTGTGTGCTCCCTGCGCTCCGCTCCAGTTAGTATCATGGCTGCCGACCGTTGGACTAATTGGAGCTAATTAGATAAGAACGAAGATAAGATCTTCTTTCACTTAATAGCTGCCGCGAGAATGACCCTAGCAAAAAGATGGAAATCCAAAGAGGTACCGACAGTTTATTTATTTATTTATTTATTGCTGCATTTATTAACCGCCGCTCTCAGCCCTGGGGCGACTCGCGGCGGTGTACAACATATAAAAGACAATTTACAATGAGCCAACATGACAGAAACCAACATATCACTACTACACAAACATCTAATTACACTAAAATAATCCGCTTCGTCTTATAGTAGAATCATAATCAGTCTCGTAGTCATATTCCGTTCCAGTTGTCATTTCCAGTTACTGTAGCACTTAATTAAATGCCTTCTCGAATAGCCATGTCTTCAGGCTCTTACGGAAGGACATAAGGGAGGGCGCCTGTCTGATGTCAACAGGGAGGTTGTTCCACAGCCGGGGGGCCACCACCAAGAAGGCCCTCTCTCTCGTCCCCGCCAGACGTGCCTGTGAGGCAGGCGGGATCGAGAGAAGGGCCTCCCCAGACGATCTCAAGGTCCTCGTAGGCTCATAGGCCGAGATGCGGTCCGAAAGGTATTTTGGGCCGGAACCGTTTAGGGCTTTGTAGGATAACACCAGCACCTTAAATTGGGCCCGGTAGCAGATCGGCAGCCAGTGGAGCTGGAACAACAAGGGCGTTGTATGCTCCCTGCGTCCTGCTCCTGTTAGTAACATGGCTGCCGCACGCTGGACTAGCTGAAGCTTCCGGGCTGTCTTCAAGGGCAGCCCCACGTAGAGAGCGTTGCAGTAGTCAAGGCGGGTTGTGACCAGAGCGTGTACCACCGTGGCCAAGTCAGACTTCCCAAGGTACGGGCGCAGCTGGCGCACGAGCCTAAGCTGTGCAAATGCTCCCCTGGTCACCGCTGAAACCTGGGGATCCAGGCTCAACGATGAGTCCAGGATCACACCCAAGCTGCGAACCTGCGCCTTCAAGGGGAGTGCGACCCCATCCAGCACAGGCTGTAACCCTATACCCTGCTCGGCCTTGTGACTGACCAGGAGTACCTCTGTCTTGTCTGGATTTAATTTCAGTTTGTTCGCCCTCATCCAGACCATTACAGCGGCCAGGCACCGGTTCAGGACCTCGACAGCCTCCTTAGTAGCAGGTGGAAAGGAGTGACAGTTGAACAATGGACAACAAAAATAATGGATTTAATCAATATGGACATACTCACACAAAAAATTTCTCAAAACTACATAAAACCCAAGACGACAGACTGGAGCGTGGTGCTGGAATTTATAAGAGAGGAAAATGAGAAGATATACATAATGGACCTATAAAAGGAATTCAGAAACTAAATAAAGGAAAAAAGAAAAATTACTGAATCAAGCAAGAGGTATATGAAGGTGTACAGGGCTATATGTCCAAGAATAGAAGTCGAATACGAAATATACACTATGTAGCGAGAAGATCCAACCAGTCCATCCTCCAGGAAATAAAGCCCGGCTGCTCACTGGAGGGAAAGATACTAGAGACAAAGTTGAAGTACTTTGGCCACATCATGAGGAGACAGGAAAGCCTAGAGAAGACAATGATGCTGGGGAAAGTGGAAGGCAAAAGGAAGAGGGGCCGACCAAGGGCAAGATGGATGGATGGCATCCTTGAAGTGACTGGACTGACCTTGAAGGAGCTGAGGGTGGTAACGGCCGACAGGGAGCTCTGGCGTGGGATGGTCCATGAGGTCACGAAGAGTCGGAGACGACTGAACGAATGAACAACAACAACAATAGATTAACAAAAATGTACACTATTGTAAAACTGTATGAAAGATATGCCACCCTGGAAGATCCTGGAAGTACTCACCCCTTTCCTATTTCCATCCCCCCCTCCTTCCCTCACCCCACCCCTCCTTCCCCCCTCCCCAATTTATCCCACCACTCTTCCCCCATGTCCCCCTTTTTTTTAACTGCAATTTTTGTAAAACAAAAAAACCAATAAAAATATTATTATTAAAAAAAAAGAACCTTAAAACCTGGCTCTTCCGCTGCGCCTTTGATGAGTAGGTGCACAACATGACATTACTTACAACTTAAACCAGAGGTATTTCTACCGTTTAGCGCAGAGATACATCTGCCCTTGCGCTATGCTACTCTGCTGCTGAGTATGCATGCCCAGTGTGGAACACATCTCATCACACTAAAACAGTGGATGTGGCTCTTAATGAGACATGCCGCATTATCACGGGGTGTCTGCGCCCCACACCACTGGAGAAATTACACTGCTTAGCCGGTATTGCACCACCTGACATCCGCCGGGAAGTAGCAGCCAATAGTGAAAGGACCAAGGCAGAGACATCTCCAGCTCATCCCCTGTTTGGGTATCAGCCAGCACCTCAACGACTTAAATCAAGACATAGTTTTCTTAGATCTACAGAGACACTCACCGGAACACCCCAGCAAGCGAGAGTCCAAAAGTGGCAGGCCCAAACCCAGCACCTCAATTCATGGATGATACCAGATGAGAGACTCCCCCCTGGGCACTCAGAAGACTGGGAAACTTGGAAGACGGTGAACAGATTGCGCTCTGGCACCACGAGATGCAGAGCCAATCTTAAGAAATGGGGCTACAGGGTGGAATCCTTGGCATGCGGGTGTGGAGAAGAGCAAACTACAGACCACCTGCTGCAATGCAACCTGAGCCCTGCCACATGCACGATGGAGGACCTCCTTGCGGCAACCCCAGAGGCACTCCAAGTGGCCAGATACTGGTCAAAGGACATTTAACCAAATACCAAATTTACAAAATCTGTGTGGTTTTTTTTCTTTCTTTCTTTCTTTCTTTCTTTCTTTTTCTTTTTAATCTCTGTGTTTGTTTTGCTCTGTTAGAATTGTAATACAATGGTTGCTGATGACACGATAAATAAATAAGCGCAGGGATCCACAAACTTTTTAAAGAGAGGGCCAGGTTACAGTCCCTCAAACTGTTGGAGGGCCAGATTATAATTTAGAAAAAGCACAAATGAATTCATATGCACACTGCACATATCTTATTTGTAGTGCAAAAACCACTTTAAAACAATACAATAATTAAAATGAAGAACTGGGTTGTAAGCATATCTGCCATAGATGCAGGTGAAACGTCAGGAGATAATGCTTCTAGAACATGGCCATATAGCCCAAAAACCTACAAGCCTTCGACAGTACATTAAAATGAAGAACAATTTTAACCAATATAAACTTATTAGTATTTCAATGGGAAGTGTGGATCTGCTTTTGGCTGATGAGATAGGATTGTTGTTCTTGTTGCTGTTGTGTGCTTTCAAGTCATTTCACACTTAGGTTGACCCTGAGCAAGGGCCGAATAAATGACCTTGGAGGACCGTATTCGGCCCTGGGGCCTTAGTTTGAGGACCCCTGCTTTAATAGATCCTGGCTTCTTTGTGGCATCTAATTTTCAACTTTTAGTAAAGGTAAAGGTAGTCCCCTGACATTAAGTCCAGTCATGTCTGACTCTGGGGTGTGGTGCTCATCTCCATTTCTAAGCCGAAGAGCCAGCGTTGTCCATAGACACCTCCAAGGTCATGTGGCCAGCATGACCGCATGGAGCGCAGTTACCTTCCCTATTGATCTACTCACATTTGCATGTTTTCGAACTGCTAGGTTGGCAGAAGCTAGGGCTGACAGCGGAAGCTCACGCCGCTCCCTGGAATCGAACCTGCGACCTTTCGGTCAACAAGCTCAGCAGCTCAGTGCTTTAACCCACTGCGCCACTGGGGGCCCCTTTCAACTTTTTAGGAAGAGCATATTTTACCAAGTGAAGTTCATGCATACATATTCCTTTGTGCTTTCTTATATATTTTCTAATTCCTATTTCTAATATGGTTCCACTCACTTGCTTCACCTCACTTACTCTCTCTCAATCCTACACTACAACTTCTCCCTCATCCTCTCTTGATCTCCTGACTCCCACAAAGGCTAGTCCAGGGGTCCATAAACTTTTTAAACAGAGGGCCAGGTCACAGTCCCTCAAAGTGTTGGCGGGCCGGATTATAATTCGAAAAAAAAAAAACATGAATGAATTCCTATGCACACTGCACATATCTTATTTATAGTGCAAAAACATTTTAAAACAATACAATAATTAAAATTAAGAACAATTTTGACAAATATAAACATACTAGCTTGGGGACCCGGCGCTGCCCGGGTTATTTGAGAAAGGCATTGTTTGTTTTGTGAAGTTTGGTAATATCAGTTTGGTGATGTGTAATGCTATTTCTTAGGGAAAAACAGTCTTACTTTTTTGGGTTTTTTAAAAAAATGAATGGTCCCATTAGAAAATGCATAAGGTTGTGGGTGAACTACAATTTCCAGAATCGTGGGTCAGTCCTTCCCAAACCCTGCCATTACTTAAAGTTGGCCATGTTGGGTCTGTGTGTCAAGTTTAGTCCAGATCTGACAGCAGCTGGGTTCAGTGATATTTAGATAAGGGTGAACTACAACTCCCAGATCCCCAGGGCAATCACCCCCAAGCCCAGCCAGTATGCACAATTGGCCATGTTGGTTCTGTGTGGTAAGTTTGGCCCAGATCCATTGTTGGCTGGGTTCACTGTTCTTTGGATAAGGGTGAACTACAACTCCCAGGGTAATCACCCCTAAACTCTGCAAGTATGGACAATTGCCCATGGTGGGTCTGTGTGCGAAGTGAGTTCCAGGTGTATTGTTGGTGCAGTTCAGAGTGCTCTTAGATTGCAGGTAAACTATGCATCCCAGTCCCTACAACTATAAATCATGGTGATTTCTCTCCAAACGTCTCCAGTATGATCAGTTGCAGATCAATGCCTCTGTTTGCTGTGTGCCATAGGAAAGGGTTGGAAAGGGATAAGGGAGAAGCAGTGGGTGGGGTCATGCAAATGAAGAGAGAAAGGAACACTGGGATGTGCTCGCTATAACCTGCAATGTTCTTCGACAGTGGCTTGCTGTCTTCTCAGCACTGGGAACAATAGCCTATTTGTTGAGGCCAAAGGCTGTCTGTGTGAACAGACACCTATGCCACATACACACATACAGACTTTCACTTTTATTATGTGTATAGATTAGTATTTCAATGGAAAATGTAGACCTACTTTTGGCTGATGAGATATGATTGTTGTTATTGTGTGCATTCAAGTAGTTTCATACTTAGGTTGACCCTGAGCGAGGGCCGGGTAAATGACCTTGGAGGGCCACATCTGGCCCCCGGGCCTTAGTTTGAGGACCCCTGGGCTAGTCAGTCAGGCATCTTAAATGTCAGCTGGCAGGGGGGGTGTCACAATGCCAGCCAGGTCAGAGTGGGGAGTGGGTCACCATTACTGCTCACTTTCCTCCAGGAACTTTGAACTTCAACTTCCAGAATTCCTGACTATTGGAAAAACTAACCAGGGCTTCTGCAGTTGGAGTCCCAAACATGTGGAGGACAACAGGTATGCAGGCCTACTCTAAAACCTCCTGGAGTCTCAAAGAATCTGTTAGCCTTAGCAGGGATAAGTAGCTATGATACTAGCTACTTATACTGATATAAGGGACACTATGATATACATCTGTATATCATACACTATTGATATAAGGGACACTATTGATATAAAGGACACTATGATATACATCTGTAGATAAAGATATCAGTTGGGGGCTCTGTAACAAAAACCCTAGCAGATAGGGCTGGGCGGTTTCGTTCGTTAATTTCGTAATTCGTTATTGATTCGTATTTAAATTAGCTTACGATCCGATATTGAGCCATGCAGGAGCAACTAAAAATCAAAACGAGTTTTTCAATTTATTTCGTAATTGTTTCGTAATTGGTTCGAAATCGTTTCGAAATTGTTTCGTTATTATTTCCGTATGTCTGGTGCAAGTTTTATAGTTGTTGTTTGTTTTATCAGTGATAAAAAATAAATTATCACACCAACAGTCAACAACAGAGGGAGAGGGAAGCTTCAGAAGTTCCCCCTGTCCCATTTGGAGGATTTTTTAGCGTATTGTGCAATTGCATCCACCATTAACGAATTAATTCGAAATTTACGAAATTTCGTAAATAACGAAAAAATTTTAAAGAAAAATTCGGAATTATTTTAAAAAACAAAACGCAATGGACCCCCTAAAAACGAAACGAGTTTAGATCAGAAAATGATCTGTCTTTGACAACATGGAGGTATTGCTCACCTCCGTTCACAGATTCGGAAATTCCAACCTGAAATCCACATCAAGGGTATGCCCTGCTGAGGGTGTAGGTTCAGAAACCAATTGAGATAGGCCCATATTCAGAGGCGGCCCTAGGTAATTTTCAACAGTAAGCAAACAGTATTTGCCCCCCCCCCCCCCGGGCCCAACCAATCACTGATATATATTTCCTGTTCGTCGTGGGAGTTCGGTGTGCCATATTTGGTTCAATTCCATCATTGGTGGAGTTCAGAATGCTCTTTGATTGTAGGTGAACTATACATCCCAGTTTTTTTTGTTGTTGTTGTGTCAGGAGTGACTCCTGCTGTGAGAGAATTAGCCGTTTGCAAGGACGTTGCCCAGGGGACGCCTGGATGATTTGATGTTTTTATCATCCTTGTGGGAGGCTTCTCTCATGTCCCCGCATGAGGAGCTGGAGCTGATAGAGGGAGCTCATCCACCTCTCCCCGGATTCGAACCTGCGACCTGTTGGTCTTCAGTCCTGCCGGCACAGGGCTTTAACCCACTGCACCACCGGGGGCCCAGTAACTACAACTCACATATGTCAAGGTCTATTTTCCCCCAAGAGTGCCTCAAGAGCACCCCTGGGCAAAATCAACTATACTGCGAATGCTTACTTTGCATAATGGGTTGTCGCCGCCCCTGCCCACATTCATAATGAATAACATGAATCCCCAAGCTGCATCTGACAGCATCCAGTGGTATGTTGGAGTATGTTGGTTTAATGGAAAGTTAACATGAAATGGTAAATCGATTAGAGTATTAAGGATGGAGGACAACTTTGGGGCATTAAGCCTCCATTTATTCAGTGAGCGAAGGAAGATCGATGCTTTTGAGCTGTGGTGTTGGAGGAAAGTGCTGAGAGTGCCTTGGACTGCGAGAAGATCCAACCAGTCCATCCTCCAGGAAATAAAGCCCGGCTGCTCACTGGAGGGAAGGATACTAGAGACAAAGTTGAAGTACTTTGGCCACATCATGAGGAGACAGCAAAGCCTAGAGAAGACAATTATGCTGGGGAAAGTGGAAGGCAAAAGGAAGAGGGGCCGACCAAGGGCAAGATGGATGGATGGCATCCTTGAAGTGACTGGACTGACCTTGAAGGAGCTGGGGGTGGTGACGGCCGACAGGGAGCTCTGGCGTGGGCTAGTCCATGAGGTCACGAAGAGTCGGAGACGACTGAACGAATGAACAACAACAACAATGCAAATACAGAAATAACAAGTCAAGTTACACATCTTTTGAGAAAAATCTGTTGAAAGAGGTAGATTTGTAATGAGAATGAGATCTTGAGAAGGAATAAGATATGAAAGAGAAAAGGATTGGTAATGATCTGAATTGAGAGAAATGACCCTGCAATGTTTCTCTTGTTGTCTGGTTCGTTTGTCATGTTGCAACTTTTTATCTATTGTGGTTTGTGGCACTGGTACCAAATGAAATACATTTCACATGCACACATATATAAAGTTAAAGGTCCTCTAACAAAAGCTGTGGCACCAGGAAAAGAACTTGATTTGAGCTTTTTTGGGAATGATCTATGGCAGGGGTCCTCAAACTTTTTGAACAGAGGGCCGGGTCACAGTCCCTCAAACTGTTGGAGGGCCGGATTATAATTTGAAAAAAATAATAATGAATTAATTCCTATGCATGCTGCACATATCTTATTTGTAATGCAAAAAACACTTTAAATAATACAATAATTAAAATGAAGAACAATTTAAACAAATATAAACTTAGCAGTTTATAATAAATATAAACCTAGCAGTTTGAAAACATGCAAATGTGAGTAGATCAATAGATACCGCTCCGGAGGGAAGGTAACGGCGCTCCATGCAGTCATGCCGGCCATATGACCTTGGAGGTGACTAGGGAGAACACTGGCTCTTCTGCTTAGAAATGGAGATGAGCACCATCCCCCAGTCAGACATGACTGGAATTAAGCTCAGGGGACAACATTTGGGCCCACGGAGACGGCCAGCAAAGCGGCCCAAGCCCCTTTGCTGGCCGCCTACCTCCCGTTCCCCAGCCTCCTGGATGCAGCGAGGCAGCATCCAGGAGGCTGGGGAAAGGAGCTGGGCCCACGGAGACGGCCAGCAAAGCGGCCCAAGCCCCTTTACTGGCCGCCTCCCTCCTGTTCCCCAGCCTCCTGGATGCAGCGAGGCAGCATCCAGGAGGCTGGGTAAAGGAGCTGGGCCCACAGAGATGGCGGGCTTTGCCCGCCGCCTCCCTCCCCCTTCGCCCTCCGCCTCCCTCCCCCTTTGCCCTCATCTCACCCTCCCCGCGGGCCGGATAAATGCCCTTGGGGGCCGGATCCAGCCCGCGGGCCGTAGTTTGGGGACCCCTGATCTATGGCATCCAATCCTTACAGAAAAGAGGGAAGCCAGAAAGACAATAACTGCAACAATGGCTCAAAAAATTAAAATATATTCTGTAAATGTAAATGGTATGAATAACCCCAATAAAAGAAATAAAATTTGGCACCAACTTATGAAGGGACATTTTGATATTATGTCGCTCCAGGAAACGCATATATGTCACAAACATGTATCTTATCTAACCCAAAAGAAACTGGGGAAAACATATTATTCATCGGGTGGTGAAAAGAAGAGGGGGGTAGTAACGTACATAAATGAGAGAATACCATCAAGACAGGTCTTTAAAGACCAGGATGGAAGAATCCTAGGCATTATCATTGAATTTGGAGACAGGAAAATACTGTTGTGCAACATCTACGCTCCTAATGGGACAAAAACAAAATTCGTAGAACAGCTCAATAATAAAATACTAGAACAGGAGTATGATGACTTAATTATAATGGGCGATTTCAATGGGGTTTTAGACAACAAAATAGACAAGACAAAAAGCCCCAGTAAAGTAAAGAACCAACACGCCGGGGAACTTCCCAAGGAGTTTAAAACATTAAAAGATAAATTAGGGCTAAGTGACATCTGGAGATTCTATAATGCAAATGTGCGGGACTACACCTTTTTCTCTAACCGCCACAATTCATGGTCTCGCATCGACATGATATGGGGATCAGAACTAATAATAGCAAGAACAACCAAAATCAATATCCATACGAGGGTCAACTCAGATCATGCCCCATTAGAATTAACATTGGTAAAACCAGATAAGAGACAAGGAATACAAAGGTGGAAACTGGACGACTCTCTGTTAAGAGAAACTGAAGATCAAGAAATTAACAGGAAAATACTTGAAGAATTCTTCCAGTTCAACACAGAACAAGACACGAACGTCAAGACCATTTGGGACGCCTCCAAGGCCTACATTAGGGGGCATTTTATACAACAGAAAGCAAAAAAGAATAAAGTCAGGAAAGAAAAGCAACGAGAGATAGAAGGAGAAATAGAGAGAACAGAAGGAGAAATGAAAAAACATCCGGACAACAAGAAATTGAAGTTACAATTAGAGATACTAAGGAAAAGAGCAGACTCACTACAACTAGAAGAAATAAGTAAAAAAATAAAATATCTTAGACAAAATCAATTCGAAAACGCCAACAAAGTAGGAAAATACCTGGCCTGGAAAATCAGAAGGAAGAAGTCCAAACAACAAATACTCAAAATAGAGGAGGGAGAGAAATGCTACACAAAGCAGATAGAAATAGATCAATTTCGCAAGTTCTATAAAAAATTATACACGGACGACAACATCCCCAAAGAAAAAATAGCTCAATATCTAGGGAAACAGAGAATAAAAAAATTAACGGACGAAGAAAGGGAAACATTAAACAGCAAAGTCACAGAAGAGGAAATAAAGTCAACAATAGCCGGCCTCCCAACGAACAAATCCCCAGGTCCGGACGGACTTACAAACAAATATTATAAGACGTTTTGCAATACACTAACACCACATCTAACCAAAGTCATAAACAGAACAATGGAGGAGAGAAAAATGCCGGACTCTTGGAAAACAGCATTAATAACATTAATTCCGAAAGAAGGGCAGGACAACACCAAAACTAAAAACTTCCGCCCAATATCCCTACTCAATGGAGATTATAAGATATTTGCGGGTGTGTTAGCGGCAAGACTTAAAAAGGTGCTAAGCACAAGAATACAAGAAGACCAGACTGGTTTTCTTCCAGGACGACAAATAAGCAACAACGTGAGGCTGATACTCAACACTCTAGAATACTATAACAGACACAATCAAAAAGAAGCAGGACTCCTTTTTCTGGATGCAGAAAAAGCATTCGATAGGGTCAATTGGGGATTCATAACAGAATTACTGAAGGAAATGGATGCGGGTTTTCAGCTTATAAATGCGATCAAGGCAATCTACTCGCAACAGACAGCATGTATCATTGTGAATGGGCAGATAGCAAAACCAATAAATATAAGCAGGGGAACCAGACAGGGCTGCCCACTGTCCCCACTAATATATATCCTGACCCTAGAAGTTATGCTCGACAGTATCCGAAATAACAAAGAAATTAAAGGTCTAAAAGTAAAATCACATAATTATAAGGTGGCAGCATTCGCTGACGATGTGATGTGCATCATAGAGGATCCCCTGAGCCAATGGGAGAAATGGTGGGCTGAATTCTCCGGCTTCGGCGAAGTAACAGGACTGAAGATAAATAAAGATAAAACCAAATTCCTGATTAAAAACATGACAAGGGGGAGGAAAGAAGAGCTAAGAAAAAGGTCGGGGGTCGAAATCGCATCGAAAGTTAAATATCTGGGGATACAAATAACTACCAGCAATGCCCAGCTAATAAAAAATAACTATGACAGCAAATGGAAATCTATGAAAGAAAAAATGAAATACTGGTCGAGACTGGACCCTCCTAGGCAGAATCGCGGTGGCAAAAATGAACATCTTAGCAGAAATGCTATACCTTTTTCGAATGATCCCAGTGATCAAATCGGTTAAAACAATAACAAACTGGCAGAAGGAACTGAACAGATTCATCTGGCAAAACAAGAGGGCCAGAATTAAATTCAGAAATCTCAGTGATGAACCCGAAAGGGGAGGCTTGGGATTACCTGATCTACTGCTCTATTACGAAGCTGCGTCACTAGCACATATTCGGGAGTGGGCAACATTAAAAAACGACAGATTACTCGCTTTGGAAGGGGAAGATCTAGCCAAAGGATGGCACACCTACTTGTGGAAAGAGAAAACAACAAGAGAAAGAAACTTTAACACCCATCCGCTCAGAGCATCGCTGCTAAAACATGGAAGAAGTACAAGGAGAGGCTATACACGAAAACGCCAATGTGGATAGCTCCCAACGAAGCAGAACAGCGCAGAGAGTCATCAAATGAAAAATGGCTGACCTATAGACAGTTACTAAAAATGGACAATCAAGAAATAAAGCTAAAATCACTCGATGAAATAAGACAATTAGACCCCAAATTCTCGTGGCTACAATACTGGCAGGTCAATGAAAACTTTAAAGAAGACAAAAGAATAGGGTTCGAGAGAAAAGAGAAAATATGGGATAAGATACTGAAATCGGAGAAAAAAACGATTAAAAGATTGTATCAGCAACTACTAGTATGGGCAACCGAAGAAGAACAGGTTAAAGAAACTATGATCAAATGGGCCAGGATGATTGGGCGAACAATCACTATGTCGGAGTGGGAGGAATTGTGGAAGAGAAAACTTAAATATGCATATGCCACCGAAATCAAAGAGAATTGGTACAAAATGTTTTACCTCTGGTACCTGACCCCCGAGAAAATAGCAAAATACAGCAAAGGAAAATCGGACAAGAACTGCTGGCGATGTAAGAGGAAAAAAGGTACATTCAAACACATGTGGTGGGAATGCAAGAAGATAAAGAAATTCTGGAAATTGATACACCAAAAAATGAAGGACATACTAGGAATTGAAATAGCATTCAGTCCAGAGCTATTCTTATTAGGAATGAACAACCCAGAAATTAATAGGAATGATGAAAAAATCCTCTTTTACCTTACCACCGCGGCTAGGATCTGTATAGCCAGAACATGGAAAAATAGTGAAACAGCAACATACAGTTCATGGATCATCAAGGCAACAGAAATTATGAACATGGATCTCTTAACCCAACTGCTAAGGAAGAGTGAAACAACAAACAACAAAACAGATTGGAGTAAATTTTTAACCTTCTTAAAGAAAGATAACATAAAGTACTAGTAGTCTATCAAACAAATATGGCCGAGGGGGCCACAGAAACCAAACCAATAAAAGACCTCTATGAGTAGTAAGTTCAAGATAATAAGACCTAGTGAAAGATAATCGGATACTGTGTTTGCGGATAACCCTGGAAGTCAATTTGAATGTATGGTAATTGTTAGTATGTGTAATTATTCATGTTGGTATGTGTGGGAGGGGGGGGGGAGGGGGAAGGAAGCTTGGGGAGGGCAGTAGAATATACTATACAAGCAAACAAATATGCAAGAAACATAATAGGAGAAACTGCCAGCGAGTGAGATTCACACCTTTTGTATGTGTAGTTGTCCAATGTTGTTTTGTAATTGAAAATCAATAAAGACTTTATAATAAAATAAAAAAAAGAAAAGAGGGAAGCCAGAGGTGTCTTTGATACTGGGAAGCAGGTGAGGTTCCCCCAGAGCAGTGGTTCTCAACTTGTGCGTCCCCAGATGTTTTGGCTTTCAGCTCCCAGAAATCCTACCAGCTGGTAAACTGGCTGGGATTTCTAGGAGTTGTAGGCCAAAACACCTGGGGACTCACAGTTGGAGAACCACTACTCCAGAAGGACCTGGAAAGCCAGGGTTCTGACCCTCAGTCCAAAGGGTCTGAATGGATGGATACTCCCTGAAGGGACCCCCCCCCCCCCATAAAACCCCCTTGCATTCTTCTTTTTTTGCCTTTCCTGGTTGCATCTTGACTTGTTGATTGTTTCAGATATTTATTTATTTATTTATTTATTTATTACTTCGCTTATATACCGCAATTCTCAGCCTAATGGCGACTCATTGCGGTGTACAACATGGAAAAACAGGTGCAAAAATACAACATACAAAAAATAATCCACAGTACATCATTATCAAAACATCTCATCAAAAACATCAATATAACTACAAGCCATTCCGAGTCGTCTCATCGTCAAGTTCACAATCCAATATCATTTCCGTTGTTCCATTCCTATGCTCGAGTTACCCGTCATTGCACTACTATTCAAATGCCTTCTCAAACAACCAGGTCTTTAACTTCCTGCGGAATATCAACAGGGAGGGGACTAGCCTGATGTCTGCGGGAAGGGTGTTCCACAGCCGAGGAGCCACCACCGAGAAGGCCCTATCTCTCGTCCCCGCCAGCCGTGCCTGTGACGCAGGCGGGATCGAGAGCAGGGCCTCCCCGGAAGATCTCAAAGTCCTCGTGGGCTCATAGGCCGAGAGGCGGTCAGTTAGGTATCTTGGGCCGGAACTGTTTAGGGCTTTATAGGCCAATGCCAGTACCTTGAATTGAGCCCGGTAGCAGATCGGCAGCCAGTGGAGCTGGTACAGCAGGGGGGTTGTATGCTCCCTGTGCTCCGCTCCTGTTAGTATTATGGCTGCCGCACGTTGGACCAATTGGAGCTTCCGAGCCGTCTTCAAGGGCAACCCCACGTAGAGAGTGTTGCAGTAGTCTAAACGGGATGTAACCAGAGCGTGGACTAACGTGGCCAAGTCAGACTTCCCAAGATACGGGCGCAGCTGGCGCACGAGCCTGAGCTGTGCAAATGCTCCCCTGGTCACCGCCGAGACCTGGGGCTCCAGGCTCAGCGATGAATCCAGGAACACACCCAAGCTGCGAACCTGCGCCTTCAAGGGGAGTGAGACCCCATCCAGCACAGGCTGTAACCCTATACCCTGTTCGGCCTTGCGACTGACCAGGAGTACCTCTGTCTTGTCTGGATTCAATTTCAATTTGTTCGCCCTCATCCAGACCGTTACAGCGGCCAGGCACCGGTTCAGGACCTCGACAGCCTCCTTAGTAGCAGGTGAAAAGGAGTGACAGAGTTGGACATCATCTGCGTACAGATGACACCGTACCCCAAAACTCCGGATGATCTCACCCAGCGGCTTCATGTAGATATTAAACAGCATGGGGGACAGTATAGAGCCCTGAGGAACCCCACACGACAAGGGTTGTGGGGTTGAACAGGTGTCCCCCAATAACACCTTCTGGGACCGACCCTCCAGGAATGACCGGAGCCACTGTAAAACAGTGGCCCCGAGACCCATCCCCGCAAGGCGTTCCAGAAGGATACCGTGGTCGACGCTGAGAGGTCCAGCAGCACCAACAGGATACCCATTTTATAACCAGTGGATTTAAAAGGAAATAGGAATGCTCTAAAAGATATACATCAGTTGCAGTTAGTCCTCCATAGCCACGGATTCTGCACCCAGATTCAACCATCCATGGCTTGCTACTATGAGAAAGAAAAAACTTGCTATTTGATATAAGGGACACTATGATATACATCTGTAGATAAAGATATCAATTGGGGGCTCTGTAACAAAAACCCTAGCAGATACTGAAGGCCCTCAGTGTTATGGAAATATGTTAGGTGGCCAGTTATAAGATAGGGGGCTTTTTCCCGGAACCTGAACCCGCTCTTCCTTGATCTGGCTCAACTAGGCTCATCATGTGGAACAAAGAAGAATCCTGTGAGGTGAAACACAAGCTTCAAGGGTCATCCACATGGATGCTGGTGAAAAACAAGCTTGGAAGCAGAGATACTTCCTTTTGAAACCAAGTCTAAAGCCCAGGGAGATTGGCAGTAGAAGAGCAAGGTCTTCCTAGTAGGGCTGGGCGGTTTTGTTCATTAGAATCATAGAATCATAGAATCAAAGAGTTGGAAGAGACCTCATGGGCCATCCAGTCCAACCCCCTGCCAAGAAGCAGGAATATTGCATTCAAATCACCCCTGACAGATGGCCATCCAGTCTCTGTTTAAAAGCTTCCAAAGAAGGAGCCTCCACCACACTCCGGGGCAGAGAGTTCCACTGCTGAATGGCTCTCACAGTCAGGAAGTTCTTCCTCATGTTCAGATGGAATCTCCTCTCTTGTAGTTTGAAGCCATTGTTCCGCGTCCTAGTCTCCAGGGAAGCAGAGAACAAGCTTGCTCCCTCCTCCCTGTGGCTTCCTCTCACATATTTATACATGGCTATCATATCTCCTCTCAGCCTTCTCTTCTTCAGGCTAAACATGCCCAGTTCCCTAAGCCGCTCCTCATAGGGCTTGTTCTCCAGACCCTTGATCATTTTAGTCGCCCTCCTCTGGACACATTCCAGCTTGTCAATATCTCTCTTGAATTGTGGTGCCCAGAATTGGACACAATATTCCAGATGTGGTCTAACCAAAGCAGAATAGAGGGATCCTTGAGGCTAAGAAAATGTGGAATGCCTTCTGAAGAGATCCTGAGATCCCATGAATGCCCCTCTTTCTCCCTGAAGCCAAACCCTTCAGGACACACAACACACAACCTAGGAATTAAAAATGCAGATACAGAAGACAGACACAGGGGATATTTTTTTTAAAGGCAGAAGCTGATAGGGAAGCGAAGGATGGGCCACAACAGACCTTGACACATTGACTGATGGGAGATGGAGTCCAAGACCTCTGCGAGGGAAGATCTTGCTCTTCGCTTCTCTGTCAAAGTCATCCTTGAGATTTTATTTGACCACAATTTGGACTTATTTGGATTATGTTTTTAACTTAGTGAACTGTTTTAATGTATATTTATATTTATTTTTAGGTATTTGATTGTATTTTATTATGTGTTTATATTGTTACGGCATCGAATTGTTGCCTGTTGGTAGCCGTTCTGGGTCCCTCCTTAGAGGTCAAGAATGGATGGGGTATAAATGTTCTAGATAAATGTTCTTCAGATTGGAGGAGGGCAAATGTGGTCCCAATCTTCAAGAAGGAAAAAAAGGATGACCCAAACAACTACCGTCCGGTCAGCCTCACGTCAATACCAGGCAAGATTCTGGAAAAGATTGTTAAGGAAGTGGTCTGCAAACACTTAGAAACAAATGCGGTCACTGCTAATAGTCAACATGGATTTATCAAAAACAAGTCATGCCAGACTAATCTGATCTCTTTTTTCGATAGAGTTACAAGCTGGATAGATGCGGGGAATGCCGTGGATGTAGCATACCTGGATTTCAGTAAGGCCTTCGACAAGGTCCCCCATGACCTTCTGGCAAGGAAACTAGTTCAATGTGGGCTAGGCAAAACTACGGTGAGGTGGATCTGTAATTGGTTAAATGGACGAACCCAGAGGGTGATTCTCCCCAATGCTTCCTCTTCATCTTGGAAAGAAGTGACGAGCGGAGTGCCACAAGCAGGGTTCGGTCCTGGGTCCGGTCCTGTTCAACATCTTTATTAATGACTTAGATGAAGGGTTAGAAGGCAGGATCATCAAGTTTGCAGACGACACCAAATTGGGAGGGATAGCCAATACTCCAGAGGACAGGAGCAGGATCCAAAATTAACAAAATGAAGTTCAACAGTGACAAATGCAAGATACTCCACTTTGGCAGGAAAAACGAAATGCAAAGATACAGAATGGGGGACAATGCCTGGCTCGAGAGCAGTACTGCTACAACAATTGGCAATGATGATTGGAACGGAATATGGAAAAAGAGATTGGATTGTGATTCTATGATGAGATGTCGCGAATGATTTAGTGTAACTGTATTATTGATAGTGATGTTGTTATTGTTGTTTGTGATATTGCCTTTATTGTAAATTGTTTTATATGTTGTACACCGCCGTGAGTCGCCCTAGGGCTGAGAACGGCGGTCTACAAGTGCAGTAAATAAATAAATAAATACGTGTGAAAAAGATCTTGGAGTCCTTGTGGACAACAAGTTAAACATGAGCCAGCAATGTGATGTGGCAGCAAAAAAAGCCAATGGGATGTTGGCCTGCATCAATAGGAGCATAGTGTCTAGATCTAAGGAAGTAATGCTACCCCTCTATTCCGCTTTGGTTAGACCACACCTGGAATATTGTGTCCAATTCTGGGCCCCACAATTGAAGAGAGATATTGACAAGCTGGAATGTGTCCAGAGGAGAGCGACTAAAATGATAAAAGGTCTGGAGAACAAGCCCTATGAGGAGCGGCTTAAGGACCTGGGCATGTTTAGCCTGAAGAAGAGAAGGCTGAGAGGAGATATGATAGCCATGTATAAATATGTGAGAGGAAGCCACAGGGAGGAGGGAGCAAGCTTGTTTTCTGCTGCCCTGGAGACTAGGACGCGGAACAATGGCTTCAAACTACAAGAGAGGAGATTCCATCTGAACATGAGGAAGAACTTCCTGACTGTGAGAGCCGTTCAGCAGTGGAACTCTTTGCCCCAGAGTGTGGTGGAGGCTCCTTCTTTGGAAGCTTTTAAACAGAGGCTGGATGGCCATCTGTCGGGGGTTATTTGAATGCGATGTTCCTGCTTCTTGGCAGGGGGTTGGACTGGATGGCCCATGAGGTCTCTTCCAACTCTTTGATTCTATGATTCTATAAATAAATAATAAATAAATCCTTGGTATTTGGGCCCCTGTTCGCAAACCCTGTTTTTCTAAGGTGACGATGAAAGATCCAATGGATTTGTCCTGAAAACATTTTTCTTCCTAAGAGGCTGCCAGAAACTCTTTGAGAACAATACACCTCTGGCCTGAAGAACAATACACCTCTGACTCATGAAGGCATCCAAGGCCTAATAGAGAAAGAAATGCCTTATTTTCAAGAACATACCTAAAGGGCTTCTGCCTCCATAATTCTATAAGCTTCAACCTGCTGGTCAGAAATACAGGTGGCAACCTTCCCTTCTAGAAGAGTCGGTTTTTGCCCTGGATTCCAGAGCCGTGTTGACATGGTTGCCCAAGAGACAAGAGGTTCCAGGCCTCACCAGGGTTCATCCTGGCTCTGGCCATAGCTGCTTGGGCTTGGCTTTTGAGTCGCTCTTCTTGAGGATTCCAGCTACCCTTGGCTTCCAGTGCCTCCCTCACAATGGCCCTTACCAACACACCCAAATACCTGGGAGTCACTTTGGACCGTGCTCTGACCTACAAGAAGCACTGCCTGAACATCAAACAAAAAGTGGGCGCTAGAAACAACATCATACGAAAGCTGACTGGCACAACCTGGGGATCACAACCAGACACAGTGAAGACATCTGCCCTTGCGCTATGCTACTCTGCTGCTGAGTATGCATGCCCAGTGTGGAACACATCTCACCACACTAAAACAGTAGATGTGGCTCTTAATGAGACATGCCGCATTATCACAGGGTGTCTGCGCCCCACACCACTGGAGAAATTACACTGTTTAGCCGGTATTGCATCACCTGACATCCACTGGGAAGTAGCAACAAATAATGAAAGGACCAAGGCAGTGACATCTCCAGCTCATCCCCTGTTTGGGTATCAGCCAGCACGTCAATGACTTAAATCAAGACATAGTTTTCTTAGATCTACAGAGACACTCGCTGGAACACCCCAGGAAGCGAGAGTCCAAAAGTGGCAGGCCCAAACCCAGCACCTCAATTCATGGGTGATAGCAGATGAGAGACTCCCCCCTGGGCACTCAGAAGACTGGGCGATCTGGAAGGCGCTGAACAGACTGCGCTCTGGCACCACGAGATGCAGAGCCAATCTTAAGAAATGGGGCTACAAAGTGGAATCCTCGGCATGCGAGTGCGGAGAAGAACAAACCACAGACCACCTGCTGCAATGCACCCTGAGCCCTGCCACATGCACGATGGAGGACCTTCTTGTGGCAACCCCAGAGGCACTCCAAGTGGCCAGATACTGGTCAAAGGACATTTAACCAAATACCAAATTTGCAAAATCTGTGGGGTTTTTTTTCCTTTTTCTTTTTAATCTGTGTGTTTGTTTTGCTCTGTTAGAATTGTGATACAATGGTTGCTGATGACACGATAAATAAATAAATGGTGAGGAAGTGGCCATGCTCCTTCCACTCTGAGCCACAGGTGAGGCCGCAGGGAAGAGAGAGGCCAGCGCGGCGGTGAAGGTTTCCTTGTTTTTTGCCAGTCTGGGCCTCTTCCTCAGTTCTGGTTCCCTTAGAGCAGGGGTCCTCAAACTAAGGCCCGGGGGCTGTATACGCCCTCCAAGGTCATTTACTCGGCCCTCGCTCAGGGTCAACCTAAGTCTGAAATGACTTGAAAGCACGTAACAACAACTATCCTATCTCATCAGCAAAAAGCAGGAACACACTTCCCATTGAAATATTAATGTTTATATTTGTTAAAACTGTTACTTCATTTTAATTATTATATTGTTTTTAAGTGGGTTTTGCACTACAAATAAGGTATGTGTAGTGTGCATAGGTATGTTCAACATCTACACAAATGACCAGCCACTGCCAGAAGGGACAGAGAGTTTCATCTATGCTGATGATCGTGCCATTACTGCTCAAGCAGGGAGCTTTGAGATGGTAGAACAGAAGCTCTCCGAAGCTCTAGGTGCTCTTACTGCCTATTACAGAGAAAACCAACTGATCCCTAATCCATCTAAAACACAGACATGCGCCTTTCACTTTAAGAACAGACAAGCATCCCGAGCTCTGAGGATTACCTGGGAAGGAATCCCACTGGAGCATTGCAATACACCCAAATACCTGGGAGTCACTTTGGACCGTGCTCTGACCTACAAGAAGCACTGCCTGAACATCAAACAAAAAGTGGGCGCTAGAAACAACATCATATGAAAGCTGACTGGCACAACCTGGGGATCACAACCAGACACAGTGAAGACATCTGCCCTTGCGCTATGCTATTCTGCTGCTGAGTATGCATGCCCAGTGTGGAACACATCTCACCACACTAAAACAGTAGATGTGGCTCTTAATGAGACATGCCGCATTATCACAGGGTGTCTGCACCCCAGACCACTGGAGAAATTACACTGCTTAGCCGGTATTGCATCACCTGACATCCGCCGGGAAGTAGCAGCCAATAGTGAAAGGACCAAGGCAGAGACATCTCCAGCTCATCCCCTGTTTGGGTATCAGCCAGCACGTCAACGACTTAAATCAAGACATAGTTTTCTTAGATCTACAGAGACACTCGCTGGAACACCCCAGCAAGCGAGAGTCCAAAAGTGGCAGGCCCAAACCCAGCACCTCAATTCATGGGTGATACCAGATGAGAGACTCCCCCCTGGGCACTCAGAAGACTGGGCGCTGAACAGACTGCGCTCTGGCACCACGAGATGCAGAGCCAATCTTAAGAAATGGGGCTACAGGGTGGAATCCTCGGCATGCGAGTGCGGAGAAGAACAAACCACTGACCACCTGCTGCAATGCACCCTGAGCCCTGCCACATGCACGATGGAGGACCTTCTTGCGGCAACCCCAGAGGCACTCCAAGTGGCCAGATACTGGTCAAAGGACATTTAACCAAATACCAAATTTGCAAAATCTGTGTGTTTTTTCCCCCCTTTTTCTTTTTAATCTGTGTGTTTGTTTTGCTCTGTTAGAATTGTGATACAATGGTTGCTGATGACACGATAAATAAATAAATTGTGAGGAAGTGGCCATGCTCCTTCCACTCTGAGCCACAGGTGAGGCCGCAGGGAAGAGAGGGGCCAGCGCGGCGGTGAAGGTTTCCTTGTTTTTTGCCAGTTTGGGCCTCTTCCTCAGTTTTGATTCCCTTAGAGCAGGGGTCCTCAAACTAAGGCCCGGGGGCCGTATACGGCCCTCCAAGGTCATTTACTCGGCCCTCACTCAGGGTCAACCTAAGTCTGAAATGACTTGAAAGCACGTAATAACAACTATCCTATCTCATCAGCAAAAAGCAGGCCCACACTTCAGATTGAAATACTAATGTTTATATTTGTTAAAACTGTTACTTCATTTTAATTATTATATTGTTTTAAAGTGGTTTTTGCACTACAAATAAGGTATGTGTAGTGTGCATAGGAATTAATTTTTTTTTTCAAATTATAATCTGGCCCTCCAACAGTTTGAGGGACTGTGACCTGGCCCTCTGTTTAAAAAGTTTGAGGACCCCTGCCTTAGAGCAATCCAATGATCACTAGTCAGCCATGCCTCCTCTGTCTCCGAGCGAGTTGCAATATTCCTGCTTCTTGGCAGGGGGTTGGACTGGATGGCCCATGAGGTCTCTTCCAACTCTTTGATTCTATGATTCTATGATTCTATGAGTGTCCCTTTTAATACCTCTTTTGCAGAAGGCCTGGAAGGTGCTCCATGCCTCTGATTTCCCCGTCTCCTCCAAGGTGAGTCCCTCCAGCTGCCCATCTCTTTCCTGGTTTCCTTCTCCACCTCCATCTACAGATTTCTGGTGAAAACACAAGAAAACACCTCCATACAACAGAGCCATTGTGAATGCCAGCAGAAGGAGGAGGAAAAAGAGCGGAGGAAGGAAGAAAAAAACAAGAAAGGAGCAAGAACAGTTTAAAGAAGCAGGGAAGAGCAGGTATGGAATGTGTTTTTTGACATCGTTGCCCTTTCTATGGCATTTATTTATTTATCGTGTCAGGAGCAAGCCAAACAGTTTTATTTATGTATGTATTTATTTATTTACTTTATTTGTATACCGCTCTTCTCAGCCCTTAGGCGACTCAGAGTGGTTTACAACAGTTTAGGTATACACAATACAAAATCATTAGGCATTTAAAAGCAGTAGTATCACAAATCATTAAACATCAGCATCAATACATCAGTACATCAATACAACAAATCCATCAGGTCTCATCAATGAAATCAGAATTCAAACTCGTTATTATTATTATTATTATTATTTGCTTTATTTCTATACCGCATTTTTCAGCCCTTAACAGGCGACTGAATGCGGTTTACATTTTTTTTTAAAGATTTTATTTAAATACAATAACAACTTACAAAATAGACAAAACCCAAAACAGTGAACATTTTACAAACACATAACCCCACCACCAAGGCCTGAACAAGTATAATTTCCTTCACCATGTATTTATAAATCAGCCATTAATCAAATGTCATCTCCAAAATTCCTGACCAACCAAATTCTGTTGTTTTCCATTTTCGCTCTCTAAGACATATTTAATAAAGACCGACCAGTATGTCTCAAAATCTGACCTGTTAATTTCCCCCCTGAATACCCTCATTTCCATTGTTAGTTTATCGTTTAAAGCTACATTCCAAACTTCCCTGTACCATGCATCCAGTGTTAGATTGGTTATTATTTTCCAGTTCTTTGCTATTATAATTCTTCCCACTGTGAGCAAAATAGTCACCAATTCTTTCTTAGTTATTTCTACATTCAGCTTCGTGGTGTCCATTAATAATGCTAGCCTAGCATCCGGCATAATTTTTGATCCTATAATGTTGTTTATTTCGGTAAATATATTCTTCCAAAAATTCTTCACTTGGGGGCATTCCCACCATAGATGAAAATATGTCCCTTTGTGTTTGCCACATCTCCAGCAGAGGTTACTTTGCTTGCTATCCATCTGATGTTGTTTGACTGGCGTAGTATACCATCTCCATATAACTTTGTATACATTTTCTTTTAATCTTATTGATAGGTTCTTGGCCACTCTCCACTTCAGGACCCTTTTCCAATCAAAATCTATCAGAGGCCCTAGGTCTCCCTCCCATACGTTTTCTAACAGCTTCAGCCCTATTTCTTCACCAATTAGTCCATTATATATTTTCCCAATTAATCCTTTCCCCATTATTTCTTGGTTTTTGAGCTTACTTAACCATTCCTCATATTTATTCAGTGCTCTACATCTGGGATTTTTGCTTAACCAATCCTTTCTCCAATTATACAGCTGTTGTCTCTCAAACCAATTCAGGGCACCTTGTTCTTCTAACTTACTAAACTTGCCCTTCGAGTTTTGTGTCCACTCCTTCCAGGAGAGAGCAGTTTCCCCCTCCACTAATTTTTTATGTTTAAGTTTAATTCTCAGGTCTTCTGGAAAATTTTCCAGTAAAACTATTGGAGTTAGGGGGGAAACTCCTAGAAATATCTTATTTTTTAATTTAACCCATGTCTCCATGACATCTTTAGCCAGGTTATTTTTACACCCCTTAATTTCCTTGCCTATTTTTGACCTAAAAAACATTTCCTCATAATCTCTGTGCCAGCATTTTCCTTCCACTTCCCGCCAAATTAATTTAGGTTCCGAAAGCAGCCTAAACACTCCCTTTATTATATGTGTCTGATGGTAGGTTTTTAGGTCTGGTATTCCTAATCCCCCTAATTTCTGAGAAATATACCATAGGCCTTTCGGTAGCCTAGATCTTCTAGATCCATTACAAAATTCATTTACTATTTTCTGCCATTTTTTAAGATCAACCTCTGGCAGTTTAATAGGTAACATATTACATAGGAAGTTAAATTTGGATAATATTTTCATTTTAAAGATTGCGATTCTACCAAACCATGAGAGATTAAGTTTTTTGTATTCTAGTAGTCTTTCTTGAATTTCCCTAAATAATCTGTCAAAATTTAATATTTTTAACTCTGAATAATTGACTGGAATGCGGTTTACATGGTACAATTATCGAACAGTGTCAGTGCAATTAAAACATAACAATGCAACAAACAGGATCAACAGCATCAATCCACAACAGTTCACAATCAACAAGACAGATCAACAAAACAGACATAACATAACGCCTCAGTTGAAATCAGATCCGTTCTCATAATCCTTGTGCCATTCCTATGTTCCATTTACCGTCTTCCTATGATTGGTTGCACTGCTTAACCAAACGCTTGTTCATAAAGCCAGGTCTTAACCATTCTCCGAAACGCCAGCAGCGAAGGTGCCTGTCTGATGTCTGCCAGTAGGGCATTCCATAGCCGAGGGGCCACCACTGAGAAGGCCCTGTCTCTCGTCCCCGCCAAGCGTGCCTGTGACGCAGGCGGGATCGAGAGCAGGGCCTCCCCAGATGATCTTAATGTTCTGGTCGGTTCATAGGTGGAGATGCGTTCGGAGAGGTAAGCAGGGCCAGAACCGTTATCCATTATTCCGTGTTCCGATAATCAGTCAATCAGTCACACTGCTTAGTCAAATGCCTGTTCAAACAGCCAGGTCTTTACTTTCCTCCGGAATGCCAGCAAGGAGGGGGTCGATCTAATATCTGCAGGGAGGGCATTCTACAGTCGAGGGGCCACTACTGAGAAGGCCCTGTCTCTCGTCCCCGCCAGGCGTGTATTGCATTTTTAACAAACAAACAAACAAACAAACAAAACATAAAGTTTGCGAGCTTGGTAGTTGATTAAATGTCCTTTGACCAGTAGCTGGCCAATTGGAGTGCCTCTGGTGTTAGTATAAGAAGGTCTTCCATTGTGCATGTGGCAGGGCTCAGGTTGCACCACAGCAGATTGTCTGTAGTTTGCTCTTCTTCACACTTGCATGTCATGGATTCCACTTTGTAGCCCCATTTCTTAAGGCTGGCTCTGCATCTCGTGGTGCCAGAGCGCAGTCTGTTCAGCGCCTTCCACGTAGCCCAGTTTTCTGTGTGCCCAGGAGGGAGTCTCTCATTTGGTATCAGCCATTGATTGAAGTTCTGGGTTTGAGCCTGCCACTTTTGGATTCTCGCTTGCTGAGGTGTTCCAGCGAGTGTCTCTGTAGATCTTAGAAAACTATTTCTTGATTTAAGTCGTTGACCTGCTGGCTGATACCCAAACAGGGGATGAGCTGGAGATGTCACTGCCTTCGTCCTTTCACTATTGGCTGCTACTTCCTGGTGGATGTCAGGTGGTGCAATACCGGCTAAACAGTGTAATTTCTCTAGTGGTGAAGGGCGCAGACACCCCATGTCTCATTAAGAGCCACATCTACTATTTTAGTGTGGTGAGATGTGTTCCACACTGGCAGGGGCGGCTCAACCCGTTACGCAAAGTAAGCATTTGCAGTATAGTTGATTTTGCCCAGGGGCGCTCTTGAGGTGCTCTTGGGGAAAAATAGACCTTGACATATGCGAGTTGTAGTTACTGGGATGTATAGTTCACCTACAATCAAAGAGCATTCTGAACTCCACCAATGATGGAACTGAACTATATATGGCACACAGAACTCCCATGACGAACAGAAAATATATATCAGTGATTAGTTGGGGGCGCCAAAATACTGTTTGCTTACCGTTGAAAATTACCTAGGGCCGCCTCTGCACACTGGGCATGCATACTCAGCAGCAGAGTAGCAAAGTGCAAGGGTAGATGTCTTCACTGTGTCTATGGCATTGATATCACCAGATGTCTGTGGAATGGGGTTGTTGTCTCTTCCAACTTCATAGTTTCATGACCCTATACCCTTTGGACCTCTTCCCTTAGTAGGCTTCCATTATCTTCCATACGTCCTGGCCTTCAAAACAGGTTGGTGCCTTCATCTTTCCTGGTTCAGGAGGATGGGAAGGGCGCATGGGGCCAGGAGGCTCGGGGCACCCCTTCTCTCCCTCCCAAACAATGTGCACTTCCTGCCTCTTCAAGGGCTCTTTCAGTGTCAGAGACCAACAACACACTTTATTACTATAGCATAAGGTTTATTGGTAGGAAATGATTTGGCGCATGATACACAAGTATACCAGCCCATAGAGGCAAAGGTAAAACTCCCCACTCCCCCAACGAAGAGCCAACAATTAGATCACATTTGTTTTGCAGGATTTATAAGGCACCTGGTTTCAGCTGCACTCCTCCCACCAGAGGCCAATAGAAAAGGGCTTTTAAAGTATAGCTCCCGCCCCCATCGCAAGCACAGCTTGTGTGGACGAGGGAGAGGGCCTTTTCTGTGTTGGCCCCTTGGCTCTGGAATTCGTTCCCCAGAGATATTAGTCAAGCCCCCACTCTGGCAATCTTTAGGAGGAGCCTGAAAGCTTGGCTGTTCCAGTGTGCCTTCAATGATCGAATGTTCAATAATCCCTGACCAAACTCTGCATAAAATGCCCACAGAAGCACTTTATTTTACCCGTTAGTGCAATTAAACCCTATCTTAACCCTCGGATCCCCTGTCCTGATACATTATATTGCCCTCTCACTCAGTGTTTTAAATTTTAATCTTTGAAATTAGCCCTGCCCACTGTGATCAGTTTTCTGTGTTTTAATGTTCTGATTTTATATTGGTTGCTCGGTTTATTTAGACAGCTCGGAAGCTCCAACTAGTCCAACGCTCGGCAGCCATGATTTTAACAGGAGCGGAGCGCAGGGAGCATACAACCCCCCTGTTGCACCAACTGCACTGGCTACCGATCTGCTACCGGGCTGAATTCAAAGTGCTGGCGTTGGCCTTTAAAGCCCTAAACGTTTCCGGCCCAAGCTACCTATCCGACCGCATCTCTGCCTATGAACCCACCAGGACTTTGAGATCTTCCGGGGAGACCCTGCTCTCGATCCCGCCTGCTTCTCAGGCTCGGCTGGCGGGGACGAGAGATAGGGCCTTCTCGGTGGTGGCTCCTCGGCTGTGGAACGCCCTTCCTACGGACATTAGACTAGCACCATCTCTAATAGTATTCCGCAAAAAAGTGAAGACCTGGCTGTTTGAGCAGGCGTTCGAATAATTAGTGCAATGATTGGTTAATGAACACTGGAATGGAACAATGGATGACGAATCTGGAACATGTTTTTGATGACGAGATGACAGTGAATGGGTATTGTAGTAACTGTTTATTAATTGTGTAATATGTTAGGTTGTTAACTGTTTCTATACTGTAGCACTGAGTTTTTGCTGTTCGTATTTGTTGTGAACCGCTGTGAGTCGCCTTCGGGCTGAGAACAGCGGTATATAAGTAAGGTAAATAAATAAATAAATATTTATATTGGTTTTTGTATCTTATGTTATTTTTTATTTTCTTATTTTCTGTTGTGTTCTTGTGTTATATTCTTTTATGTATTGCTGGGCATGGCCTCATGTTAGCCACCCCGAGTACCCTTGGGGAGATGGTGGCAGGGTATATTATTATTATTATTATTATTATTATTATTATTAGCACAGAAGGAAATAAAGAAATCTGACTCCTCTTCCCTTTCCATGCCTACAGTTATGAGAACTGTCCAAGGTAGAGTAAGAGAAACATCTATGCCACTATGTATTGTCGAAGGCTTTCATGGCTGGAATCACTAGGTTTTTGTGGGTTTTTTCGGGCTATATGGCCATGTTCTAGAGGTATTTCTCCTGACGTTTCGCCTGCATCTATGGCAAGCATCCTCAGAGGTGAGGTCTGCTGGAACTGGGAAAAAGGGGGTTTATATATCTGTGGAATGACCAGGGTGAGACAAAGGGCTTTTGTCAGTTGGGCTAGGTGTGAATCTTTCAACTGACCACCTTGATTAGCATACAATGGGCTGACTGTGCCTGGAGCAAACTCTTCTTGAAAGGTGATTAGATGTCCCTGCCTGTTTTTCTCTCTGTTGTTTTTGCTGTTGCAATTTTAGAATTTTTTAATACTGGTAGCCAGATTTTGTTCATTTTCATGGTTTCTTCCTTTCTGTTGAAATTGTCCACATGCTTGTGTATTTCAATGGCTTCTCTGTGTAGTCTGACATGGTGGTTTTGAGAGTGGTCCAGCATTTTTGTGTTCTCAAATAAAATGCTGTGTCCAGGTTGGTTCATCAGGTGCTCTGCTATGGCTGATTTCTCTGGTTGGAGTAGTCTGCAGTGCCTTTCATGTTCCTTGATGTGTGTCTGGGCGCTGCGTTTGGTGGTTCCTATGTAGACTTGTCCACAGCTGCATGGTATATGGTAGACTCCTGCAGAGATGAGAGGATCCCTCTTGTCCTTTGCTGAACGTAGCATTTGTTGGATTTTCTTGGTGGGTTTGTAGATTGTTTGTATGTTGTGTTTCCTCATCAGCTTCCCTATGCGGTCAGTGGTTCCCTTGATGTATGGAACATCTAATCACCTTTCAAGAAGAGTTTGCTCCAGGCACAGTCAGCCCATTGTATGCTAATCAAGGTGGTCAGTTGAAAGATTCACACCTAGCCCAACTGACAAAAGCCCTTTGTCTCACCCTGGTCATTCCACAGATATATAAACCCCTTTTTTCCCCAGTTCCAGCAGACCTCACCTCTGAGGATGCTTGCCATAGATGGAGGCGAAACGTCAGGAGAAATGCCTCTAGAACATGGCCATATAGCCCGAAAAAACTCACAAGAACTGAACCTATGCCACTATCCATTCTCAGCCTTCACATCTCCTCCCAGCCTCAGATTCAAAAGGTGCAAAAGGGATCATGAAAGCTCCCTAACACAAACAAGGCCTTCCTTGTCACCTGAAAGTGGCTAATCACAGGCTATCAAGGGAATGTGTGTACGATTGAGGAGGGCTGTTGGGTATATGCAATCTCACACACATTTCCTGTTTGTGCCATGCTGTAATGCGACCTCCTCAAATTCCAAAGTTTATCGCACCCGATTTAAATATGCATATAAGGTAATGAGTTGCTCACCATGAAGGATATGGGGATTAAAGAAGGAAGAGGGAATCTCTATCAGGCTGAGAGGATCACCCTTTGTTGGGAGATCTCACCGCTGCCTCACCAAAAATGTAAAGAGAATATTAAATAAATCCAAATAAGTGTTTGGGGCTGCTGAGACTTTGGCACAACACACCATTTTCCTGAGGTAAAGTTCTGTAATCACTGGCAACTACCACACTTCAAGGAATATTTAGCTTCTGGTTTAGTAAGAGGTCTTAGTTGTGCTGGATTTGCATTCAGGGCTCTGTACTCTGAGGTAAATAACACTGAGATTCTTTTTAAATAAACGTTGCCATCTTTTCTTAAAACTTTGTTGTTCTATACTGCTATGGGACTATTTCACATAGAGACACTCTAGAGACAGATGTTATTTAACAAATAACAAAGTTGTTTATTTGTGAGAACTTTGACAAAACAAGCACTTAAGCTTAATGGTTGCATTAATGAATAAAAGCGTGTGGTTACTTCAAAGAACAGTTCAAGGCTTAGTTTCAAAACAACTCTACACTCCACCACAATCTAGCAGACTTCTCTCTGACTAGTCTTCCTAAAACTCCAGACAGTCCTTTCCTTTGGATCTGTCTATTCTCTAGCTATTCTCCCTAATAGCTAGCTATCTAAATGATCAACTCCTGGCTTCACTAACTCTTCTTCAAACACTCCCGAAAACATAACTCATCAGACACCAGTCCCTGACTCTTATTTATTTATTTATTTATTTATAAGTTTTGTATGCCAACCTTCTCACCTCTCTTGAGGGACTCAGACCGGTTTCCAACCATAAAATCACATACAGTCAATAAAACAACATAATTCATATTACAATAAAACATTAAAACAGCAATTAAATTCAATAATTACAGTGGTCAGTCGTCATACTAAAATCGATTGTACATCATCCTCCATCCATATCTCAGGGTGTTGGCTCACTCGTCGAATGCCTGTCTCCATAACCACATTTTCAGCTGTTTCCTGAATGTCAGGATAGAAGGGGCGGTTCTGATCTCCAGTGGGAGAGTTCCAGAGTCGCAGGGCCACCACCGAGAAGGTCTGTCCCTCGTCCCCACCAGATAAGCTTGTGATGTTTGTGGGACCGAGAGCAGGGCCTCTCCAGACGATCTTAATAATCTTGATGGTTCATAGGGGAGAATATGTTTGGAGAGGTAAACAGGGCCGGAGTCGTTTAGGGTTTTATAGGTTAACACCAGCACTTTGAATTGTGCTCGGAAGCTAACTGGCAGCCAGTGGAGCTGGCGTAACAGTGGAGTGGTGTGCTCCCTGTACCCAGCACCCATTAGTAGTCTGGCTGCCGAGCGTTGGACTAGCTGTAGCTTCCAGGCAGTCTTCAGAGGCAACCCCATGTAGAGAGCATTGCAGTAATCTAAACAAGATGTAACCAAAGCGTGGACCACCGTGGCCAAGTCAGACTTCCCAAGGTACGGGCACAGTTGGCGCACAAGTTTTAACTGTGCAAAAGCTCCCCTGACCACCGCCGAGACCTGGGGCTCCAGGCTCTTCAATCATCAAACCCTAACTGAGCTGCCAGATTTTAAAACACTTTTAAAAGGCTTTTTTTTCTCTTCCCTCCAGCTAAGCTCCACCCACTCTCTCCCAGTCAATTATACAGCTTCCCACATTCCCTCTAGGCTGCTCATAAGCTCCGCCCCTTATAGGAACTGGGTGCTCTAAGATAGCTGCCTCCTTGCACCATCTCCTTAAAATGGTTGCTGAACTTCCTGGGCCTACTTCCTGGGCTTTCCCTGGCCTAGAAAAGTAGGGAATTCATCACTCCCACCTCTAAAATGTGTTTTGGGTCACGTAGCCACCTGACCACATGTTTGGAAGAGTAATAAAGAGATTGTATTCCTTTTGTTCCCCCATTTGCCCATTTGTTCTGTTTTACTACCTTTTTGGGATTTAACCGTTTGGAGAAGAGAGGCCTGCTTACCATCTTTAAGACCTGACTAATTACTCTGAATGTAACCAAAGGATTTGTTACCTGTATGAGATGTACATAATGCACACTTTTCTAAGTAAGTAAATTCTTTGATCTTTAAGTTTGTGTCTTAAATGGTTATTTGCATGCGTATTTCCTAAAGGGAGAAAGAAAGGTGGCTTTGTATTTCGTTGGTCTCAACTTCCCTTAAGCCCCAGGCATTCTCTACCTAGCTCTGCTCCCCAAGCTTCCTGCTGTGCGCATTTAAAGCTATTGATAAGCCAGCATTGATCTGGTGTTGTAACTACTATCAGGTTATGCAAATATAGGGGTTTTTTTATCACCCCCTCCCTCCCTGAGTCAATGGAGGCCAAGGGGTCCTCAGCCTACAACCTAGTTCTAGGCGGGCTTGGGGGGCTCCACCTGAGAGGGGAGGATGTCTTCCGATCTTGCCTTGTTGTCTCTCTCTCCTTGCAGTGTCTAGCAGGCCCCTCAGAAGACATCAAAGGTAAGATAGGAAGGAGGGTAGTAAAAGGGCGGGTGGACTCCTTCCTCTGCATCCCCCAACCTTTTCCTCTCCCTGTCTCTCCTTTAACCTTCTTCCAACTACTCTGGTCTTCCTTCCCTGGGCCGTCTTCCCATTCCTTTTTTTTTTGGTCCCAAACCTATGAGGGAAGGGGCAGCCCCTATTTCACTCCTCTGCCCAACTGTCTTTTGCAGGACCTCAAAGAGACAACTCTGGCAGATATCCCCAGCCTGGAGGATGAAGTGTGGGACCCTCTCCCCAGTTCCAGTGGGTTCGTTCTTCTTTGCTGGGAGGAATGACCATTGCCCCCCCCCCCCCTTATCCTAGAGGACAAGTTCTTGTCCTGCCAGGCCTCACCTTGTTTTGCCTCTTTTCCAGCTCCCTGGGCCAAGGATAGCGGGAAATCTGGCCTTGAACCCCCATAGTTGGTCCTCCCTGGACTCCGAGCAATTAAAGTCCATAGTTCTCCCTGGCAAGGCCTGTGACCACCACTAAGGTGGCATCACCCAATGCCTTTCTTAGTACGAAAAGAGGGGTCTCCTGGATAGCAGGTTCATTCCAGAAAGCTGACATTGACCATGCCCCCCTCTTCCCTCAGGGATTATGGTGAATTGATATGCGCCATACTCAATTCATCCTATTGCTGCGTGGAGGCGGCGCCTGACCTGTTTCTGGCCAAGGTGTTACGAGTTAATGAAGAATCTCCTTTAATATAGAAGTCATTATTTTGTAAGCTGAAGTGTTGCTGTTCCTGGCATTATGAGTTAATGAAGAATCTACTGTAATATAGAAGTCGTTATTTTGTAAGCTGAATTTTTTTGACTACTACTGGTATTGGACTCAAGACCTTTTGCAACTCCAGGAATTATTAGGATTGGTTGCTTCTATATGCTTTTCTTTATGTCTGTTAGTGGTATATCCTTTATTGACTTATGAGAACTGTATGTTTGCTGCTGTGCATTTTGAAGTCTTTCCGACATAGTAATACACCATACATTGTTTTGTTGGTTGTTGCCATAGATATATGCACATTACACACAAGGTGAAGGGGGGCCCTTGACTAGCCCAAGAGGGCAAGGAACAGGGCAGCCCGACTTTGGCTGCGGTCACAATAAGGATATCTCCCCTCTGCACCCTGAAGGAGCCCTTCTTGCATTTAAGCATCTTTCTTTCTCTCCATAGGAGAATGATGCAGGCATATGGCGGGATTGTCAGGCACACCAGGGACAGCACTCGCCTGGAGACCTGGTTCCTAGAGGTTCTGCTTCTCTTGGTGACCCACTAGAGGTGGCCAGCAGGAACTGGAGAAGCACCTAGGTTGCACCAGAGTAAAGAGAGGGTGGGGAGGGGCCCAGATGGGGGACTCAAACTTTCCACTGGGAAGTCAAATTTCTTCTTTCCTGCCTCTCCACATGGGTTCCTCCAACTTTTTTCTTTCCTTTTCCTGCAGAGAACTGGCGAAGATCATCTTGGTGCTGGTGAAGAGGGTGGCCTGGGTGTCCTTCAATGAGACCTCCAAGAAGATGCTAGAAGAGCTCAACATCTGCCCCGAGTGACTGGCCCTCCAGTTGCGGTAAGGAGGCAAGGGCTGGAGATGGTTCATGGAGATGGCAAGACCTGGTCTCTCCACATGGGTTCCTTCACTGGGGTCCCTCTTGTCTTCCATGACCCTCACCAATATTCCTCCCCCTGTCCCCCACTTGGGAAGCAGAAGCGCCACTGGAGCATTCGGCTGGTGTGGTGGCTTCTCCATCAGCGGAATCGTCAGGCACATCAGGAACAGCACTCGCCTGGAGACCTGGTTCCTAGAGCTTCTGCTCGTCTTGGTGACCCACTAGAGGTGCCCAGCAGTAACTGGAGCAGCACCTACGTTGCACCAGAGTAAGGAGAAGGTGGGGAGGAAGGGTTAGTGGGACTCCCAGCCCTTTTAGGAGGACGGATGGGGGACTCAAACCCACTGGGAAGTCCACTTTTTTCTTTCCTTTTCCTGCAGAGAACTGGCGAAGATCATCTTGGTGCTGGTGAAGAGGGTGGCCTGGATGTCCTTCAATGAGACCTTCAGGAAGATGTTAGAAGAGCTCAACATCTGGCCCGAGTGACTGGCCCTCCAGTTGCGGTGAGGAGGCAAGGGCTGGAGATGGTTCAGGGAGATGGCATGGCCTGGTCTCTCCACATGGGTTCCTTCACAGGGGTCCCTCTTGTCTTCCAGACCCTCATCAAGTATTTCTCCTGCCTGTCCCAGCACCTGTGCTCCACTTGGGAAGCAGAAGCGCCACTGGACCATTCGGCTGGTGTGGTGGCTTCTACATTAGCGGAATTGTCAGGCACATCAGGGACAGCACTCGCCTGGAGACCTGGTTCCTGTAGCTTCTCCTCATCTTAGTGACCCACTAGAGGTGCCCAGCAGTAACTGGAGCAGCACCTACGTTGCACCAGAGTAAGGAGAGGGTGGGGAGGAAGGGTTAGTGGGGCTCCCAGACCTTTCAGGAGGACGGATGGGGGACTCAAACCTTCCACTGGGAAGTCAACTTTTTTCTTTCCTTTTCCTGCAGAGATCTGGCGAAGATCATCTTGTTGCTGGTGAAGAGGGTGGCCTGGATGTCCTTCAATGAGACCTCCAAGAAGATGCTAGAAGAGCTCAACATCTGCCCCAAGTGACTGGCCCTCCAGTTGCGGTAAGGAGGCAAGGGCTGGAGATGGTTCATGGAGATGGCACAGCCTGGTCTCTCCACATAGGTTCCTTCACAGGGGTCCCTCTTGTCTCCACAACCCTCATCAAGTATTTCTCCTCCGTGTCCCAGCACCTGTGCTCCACTTGGGAAGCAGAAGCGCTAATGGAGCATTCGGCCGGTGTGGTGGCTTGTACATCAGCAGAATTGTCAGGCACATCAGGGACAGCACTCGCCTGGAGACCTGGTTTCTGGAGCTTCTGCTCGTCTTGGTGACCCACTAGAGGTGCCCAGCAGTAACTGGAGCAGCACCTACGTTGCACCAGAGTAAGGAGAAGGTGGGGAGGAAGGGTCAGTGGGGCTCCCAGCCCTTTCAGGAGGACGGATGGGGGACTCAAACCTTCCACTGGGAAGTTAACTTTTTTCTTTCCTTTTCCTGCAGAGAACTGGCGAAGATCATCTTGGTGCTGGTGAAGAGGGTGGCCTGGATGTCCTTCAATGAGACCTCCAAGAAGATGCTAGAAGAGCTCAACATCTGCCCCGAGAGACTGGCCCTCCAGTTGCGGTAAGGAGCTAAGGGCTGGAGATGGTTCACGGAGATGGCATGGCCTGGTCTCTCCACATAGGTTCCTTCACAGGGGTTCCTCTTGTCTTCCAGACCCTCATCAAGTATTCCTCCTCCCTGTCCCAGCACCTGTGCTCCACTTGGGAAGCAGAAGCGCCACTGGACCATTCGGCCGGTGTGGTGCCTTCTACATCAGCGGAATTGTCAGGCACATCAGGGACAGCACTCGCCTGGAGACCTGGTTTCTGGAGCTTCTGCTCGTCTTGGTGACCCACTAGAGGTGCCCAGCAGTAACTGGAGCAGCACCTATGTTGCACCAGAGTAAGGAGAAGGTGGGGAGGAAGGGTCAGTGGGGCTCCCAGCCCTTTCAGGAGGACGGATGGGGGACTCAAACCTTCCACTGGGAAGTTAACTTTTTTCTTTCCTTTTCCTGCAGAGAACTGGCGAAGATCATCTTGGTGCTGGTGAAGAGGGTGGCCTGGATGTCCATCAATGAGACCTCCAAGAAGATGCTAGAAGAGCTCAACATCTGCCCCGAATGACTGGCCCTCCAGTTGCGGTAAGGAGGCAAGGGCTGGAGGAGGTTCAGGGAGGAGACACGGCCTGGTCTCTCCACATGGGTTCCTTCACAGGGGTCCCTCTTGTCTTACACGACCCTCATCAAGTATTCCTCCTCCCTGTCCCCCACTTGGGAAGTAGAAGCGCCACTGGAGCATTCGGCCGGTGTGGTGGCTTCTACATCAGCAGAATTGTCAGGCACATCATGGACAGCACTCGCCTGGAGACCTGGTTCCTGGAGCTTCTACTCGTCCTCGTAACACACTAGACGTGCCCAGCAGTAATTGGAGCAGCACCTACATTGCACCAGAGTAAGCAGAAGGTGGGGAGGAAGGGTTAGTGGGCCTCCCAGCCCTTTCAGGAGGACGGATGGGTGGCTTGTACATCAGCAGAATTGTCAGGCACATCAGGGACAGCACTCGCCTGGAGACCTGGTTTCTGGAGCTTCTGCTCGTCTTGGTAACCCACTAGAGGTGCCCAGCAGTAACTGGAGCAGCACCTACGTTGCACCAGAGTAAGGAGAAGGTGGGGAGGAAGGGTCAGTGGGGCTCCCAGCCCTTTCAGGAGGACGGATGGGGGACTCAAACCTTCCACTGGAAAGTTAACTTTTTTCTTTCCTTTTCCTGCAGAGAACTGGCGAAGATCATCTTGGTGCTGGTGAAGAGGGTGGCCTGGATGTCCTTCAATGAGACCTCCAAGAAGATGCTAGAAGAGCTCAACATCTGCCCCGAGAGACTGGCCCTCCAGTTGCGGTAAGGAGCTAAGGGCTGGAGATGGTTCAGGGAGATGGCATGACCTGGTCTCTCCACATAGGTTCCTTCACAGGGGTTCCTCTTGTCCTCCAGACCCTTCCACTGGGAAGTTAACTTTTTTCTTTCCTTTTCCTGCAGAGAACTGGCGAAGATCATCTTGGTGCTGGTGAAGAGGGTGGCCTGGATGTCCTTCAATGAGACTTCCAAGAAGATGCTAGAGAAGCTCAACATCTGCCCTGAGTGACTGGCCCTCCAGTTGCGGTAAGGAGGCAAGGGCTGGAGGAGTTTCAGGGAGAAGACACGGCCTGGTCTCTCCACATGGGTTCCTTCACAGGGGTCCCTCTTGTCTTCCACGACCCTCATCAAGTATTTCTCCTCCCTGTCCCCCACTTGGGAAGTAGAAGCGCCACTGGAGCATTCGGCCGGTGTGGTGGCTTCTACATCAGCGGAATCGTCAGGAACATCAGGAACAGCACTCGCCTGGAAACCTGGTTCGTAGAGCTTCTGCTCATCTTGGTGACCCACTAGAGGTGCCCAGCAGTAACTGGAGCAGCACCTACGTTGCACCAGAGTAAGGAGAAGGTGGGGAGGAAGGGTTAGTGGGCCTCCCAGCTCTTTCAGGAGGACGGATAGGGGACTCAAACCTTCCACTGGGAAGTCAACTTTTTTCTTTCCTTTACCTTCAGAGAACTGGTGAAGATCATCTTGGTGCTGGTGAAGAGGGTGGCCTGGATGTCCTTCAATGAGACTTCCAAGAAGATGCTAGAAGATCTCAACATCTGCCCCGAGTGACTGGCCCTCCAGTTGCGGTAAGGAGGCAAGGGCTGGAGGAGGTTCAGGGAGAAGACACGGCCTGCTCTCTCCACATGGGTTCCTTCACAGGGGTCCCTCTTGTCTTCCACGACCCTCATCAAGTATTCCTCCTCCTGTCCCCCACTTGGGAAGTAGAAGATCCACTGGAGCATTCGGCCGGTGTGGTGGCTTGTACATCAGCAGAATTGTCAGGCACATCATGGACAGCACTCGCCTGGAGACCTGGTTCCTGGAGCTTCTGCTCGTCTTGGTAACACACTAGACGTGCCCAGCAGTAATTGGAGCAGCTCCTACATTGCACCAGAGTAAGGAGAAGGTGGGGAGGAAGAGTTAGTGGGACTCCCAGCCCTTTCAGGAGGACGGATGGGGGACTCAAACCTTCCACTGGGAAGTCAACTTTTTTCTTTCCTTCTCCTGCTGAGAACTGGCGAAGTTCATCTTGGTGCTGGTGAAGAGGGTGGCCTGGATGTCCTTCAATGAGACCTCCAAGAAGATGCTAGAAGAGCTCAACATCTGCCCCGAGTGACTGGCCCTCCAGTTGCGGTAAGGAGGCAAGGGCTGGAGATGGTTCATGGAGATGGCACGGCCTGGTCTCTCCACATGGGTTCCTTCACAGGGGTCCCTCTTGTCTCCACAACCCTCATCAAGTATTTCTCCTCCGTGTCCCAGCAACTGTGCTCCACTTGGGAAGCAGAAGTGCTAATGGAGCATTCGGCCGGTGTGGTGGCTTGTACATCAGCAGAATTGTCAGGCACATCAGGGACAGCACTCGCCTGGAGACCTGGTTCCTGGAGCTTCTGCTCGTCTTGGTAACACACTAGAGGTGCCCAGCAGTAACTGGAGCAGCACCTACGTTGCACCAGAGTAAGGAGAAGGTGGGGAGGAAGGGTTAGTGGGGCTCACAGCCTTTCAGGAGGACGGATGGTGGACTCAAACCTTCCACTGGGAAGTCAACTTTATTCTTTTCTTTTCCTGCAGAGAACTGGCGAAGATCATCTTGGTGCTGGTGAAGAGGGTGGCCTGGATGTCCTTCAATGAGACCTCCAAGAAGATGCCAGAAGAGCTCAACATTTGCCCCGAGTGACTGGCCCTCCAGTTGCGGTAAGGAGGCAAGGGCTGGAGATGGTTCATGGAGATGGCACGGCCTGGTCTCTCCACATGGGTTCCTTCACAGGGGTCCCTCTTGTCTTCCACGACCCTCATCAAGTATTCCTCCTCCCTGTCCCCCACTTGGGAAGCAGAAGTGCCACTGGAGCATTCGGCCAGTGTGGTGGCTTCTACATCAGCGGAATCGTCAGGCACATCAGGGACAGCACTCGCCTGGAGACCTGGTTCCTGGAGCTTCTGCTCGTCTTGGTAACACACTAGAGGTGCACAGCAGTAACTGGAGCAGCACCTACGTTGCACCAGAGAAAGGAGAAGGTGGAGAGGAAGGGTTAGTGGGGCTCCCAGCCCTTTCAGGAGGACGGATGGGGGACTCAAACCTTCCACTGGGAAGTCAACTTTTTTCTTTCCTTTTCCTGCAGAGAACTGGCGAAGATCATCTTGGTGCTGGTGAAGAGGGTGGCCTGGATGTCGTTCAATGAGACCTCCAAGAAGATGCTAGAACAGCTCAACATCTGCCCCGAGTGACTGGCCCTCCAGTTGCGGTAAGGAGCCAAGGGCTGGAGATGGTTCAGGGAGATGGCATGGCCTGGTCTCTCCACATGGGTTCCTTCACAGGGGTTCCTCTTGTCTTCCAGACCCTCATCAAGTATTCCTCCTCCCTGTCCCAGCACCTGTGCTCCACTTGGGAAGCAGAAGCGCCACTGGACCATTCGGCTGGTGTGGTGGCTTCTACATCAGCGGAATTGTCAGGCACATCAGGGACAGCACTCACCCGGAGACCTGGTTCCTGTAGATTCTCCACATCTTAGTGACCAGCTAGAGGTGCCCAGCAGTAACTGGAGCAGCACCTACGTTGTACCAGAGTAAGGAGAGGGTGGGGAGGAAGGGTTAGTGGGGCTCCCAGCCCTTTCAGGAGGACGGATGGGGGACTCAAATCTTGCACTGGAAAGTCAACTTTATTCTTTCCTTTTCCTGCAGAGAACTGGCGAAGATAATCTTGGTGCTGGTGAAGAGGGTGGCCTGGATGTCCTTCAATGAGACCTCCAAGAAGATGCTAGAAGAGCTCAACATCTTCCCCGAGTGACTGGCCCTCCAGTTGCGGTAAGGAGGCAAGGGCTGGAGATGGTCCATGGAGATGGCACGGCCTGGTCTCTCCACATGGGTTACTTCACATGGGTCCCTCTTGTCTTCCACGACCCTCATCAAGTATTTCTCCTCCGTGTCCCAGCACCTGTGCTCCACTTGGGAAACAGAAGCGCTAATGGAGCATTCGGCCGGTGTGGAGGCTTGTACATCAGCAGAATTCTCAGGCACATCAGGGACAGCACTCGCCTGGAGACCTGGTTCCTGGAGCTTCTGTTCGTCTTGGTAACACACTAGAGGTGCCCAGCAGTAATTGGAGCAGCACCTACGTTGCACCAGACTAAGGAGAAGCTGGGGAGGAAGGGTTAGTGGGGCTCCCAGCCCTTTCAGGAGGACGGATGGGGGACTCAAACATTCCACTGGGAAGTCAACTTTTTTCTTTCCTTTTCTTGCAGAGATCTGGCGAAGATCATCTTGTTGCTGGCGAAGAGGGTGGCCTGGATGTCCTTCAATGAGACTTCCAAGAAGACGCTAGAAGAGCTCAACATCTGCTCCGAGTGACTGGCCCTTCCGTTGCGGTAAGGAGGCAAGGGCTGGAGATGGTTCATGGAGATGGCACGGCCTGCTCTCTCCACATGGGTTCCTTCACAGGGTTCCCTCTTGTCTTCCACAACCCTCATCAAGTATTTCTCCTCCGTGTCCCAGCACCTGTGCTCCACTTGGGAAGCAGAAGCGCTAATGGAGCATTCGGCCGGTGTGGTGGCTTGTACATCAGCAGAATTGTCAGGCACATCAGGGACAGCACTCGCCGTGAGACCTGGTTCCTGGAGCTTCTGCTCGTCTTGGTAACACACTAGAGGTGCCCAGCAGTAATTGGAGCAGCACCTACGTTGCACCAGAGTAAGGAGAAGGTGGGGAGGAAGGGTTAGTGGGGCTCCCAGCCCTTTCAGGAGGACGGATGGGGGACTCAAACCTTCCACTGGGAAGTCAACTTTTGTCTTTCCTTTCCTTGCAGAGATCTGGCGAAGATCATCTTGGTGCTGGTGAAGAGGGTGGCCTGGATGTCCTTCAATGAGACTTCCAAGAAGATGCTAGAAGAGCTGAACATCTGCCCCGAGTGACTGGCCCTCCAGTTGCGGTAAGGAGGCAAGGGCTGGAGGAGGTTCAGGGAGAAGACACGGCCTGGTCTCTCCACATGGGTTCCTTCCCCGCGGTCCCCCTTGTCTTCCACGACCCTCATCAAGTATTCCTCCTCCCTGTCCCCCACTTGGGAAGCAGAAGCGCCACTGGAGCATTCGGCCGGTGTGGTGGCTTGTACATCAGCAGAATTGTCAGGCACATCAGGGACAGCACTCGCCTGGAGACCTGGTTCCTGGAGCTTCTGCTCGTCTTGGTAACACACTAGACGTGCCCAGCAGTAATTGGAGCAGCTCCTACATTGCACCAGAGTAAGGAGAAGGTGGGGAGGAAGAGTTAGTGGGCCTCCCAGCCCTTTCAGGAGGACGGATGGGGGACTCAAACCTTCCACTGGGAAGTCAACTTTTTTCTTTCCTTCTCCTGCTGAAAACTGGCGAAGTTCATCTTGGTGCTGGTGAAGAGGGTGGCCTGGATGTCCTTCAATGAGACCTCCAAGAAGATGCTAGAAGAGCTCAACATCTGCCCTGAGTGACTGGCCCTCCAGTTGCGGTAAGGAGGCAAGGGCTGGAGATGGTTCATGGAGATGGCACGGCCTGGTCTCTCCACATGGGTTCCTTCACAAGGGTCCCTCTTGTCTCCACAACCCTCATCAAGTATTTCTCCTCCGTGTCCCAGCACCTGTGCTCCACTTGGGAAGCAGAAGTGCTAATGGAGCATTCGGCCTGTGTCGCGTCTTGTACATCAGCAGAATTGTCAGGCACATCAGGGACAGCACTCGCCTGGAGACCTGGTTCCTGGAGCTTCTGCTCGTCTTGGTAACAAACTAGAGGTGCCCAGCAGTAACTGGAGCAGCACCTACGTTGCACCAGAGTAAGGAGAAGGTGGGGAGGAAGGGTTAGTGGGGCTCCCAGCCCTTTCAGGAGAACGGATGGGGGACTCAAACATTCCACTGGGAAGTCAACTTTTTTCTTTCCTTTTCCTGCAGAGAACTGGCGAAGATCATCTTGGTGCTGGTGAAGAGGGTGGCCTGGATGTCCTTCAATGAGACTTCCAAGAAGATGCTAGAGAAGCTCAACATCTGCCCTGAGTGACTGGCCCTCCAGTTGCAGTAAGGAGGCAAGGGCTGGAGGAGGTTCAGGGAGAAGACACGGCCTGGTCTCTCCACATGGGTTCCTTCACAGGGGACCCTCTTGTCTTCCACGACCCTCATCAAGTATTTCTCCTCCCTGTCCCCCAATTGGGAAGTAGAAGCGCCACTGGAGCATTCGGCCGGTGTGGTGGCTTCTACATCAGCGGAATCGTCAGGAACATCAGGAACAGCACTCGCCTGGAAACCTGGTTCGTAGAGCTTCTGCTCATCTTGGTGACCCACTAGAGGTGCCCAGCAGTAACTGGAGCAGCACCTACGTTGCACCAGAGTAAGGAGAAGGTGGGGAGGAAGGGTTAGTGGGCCTCCCAGCTCTTTCAGGAGGACGGATAGGGGACTCAAACCTTCCACTGGGAAGTCAACTTTTTTCTTTCCTTTACCTTCAGAGAATTGGTGAAGATCATCTTGGTGCTGGTGAAGAGGGTGGCCTGGATGTCCTTCAATGAGACTTCCAAGAAGATGCTAGAAGATCTCAAAATCTGCCCCGAGTGACTGGCCCTCCAGTTGCGGTAAGGAGGCAAGGGCTGGAGGAGGTTCAGGGAGAAGACACGGCCTGCTCTCTCCACATGGGTTCCTTCACAGGGGTCCCTCTTGTCTTCCACGACCCTCATCAAGTATTCCTCCTCCTGTCCCCCACTTGGGAAGTAGAAGATCCACTGGAGCATTCGGCTGGTGTGGTGGCTTGTACATCAGCAGAATTGTCAGGCACATCATGGACAGCACTCGCCTGGAGACCTGGTTCCTGGAGCTTCTGCTCGTCTTGGTAACACACTAGACGTGCCCAGCAGTAATTGGAGCAGCTCCTACATTGCACCAGAGTAAGGAGAAGGTGGGGAGGAAGAGTTAGTGGGCCTCCCAGCCCTTTCAGGAGGACGGATGGGGGACTCAAACCTTCCACTGGGAAGTCAACTTTTTTCTTTCCTTCTCCTGCTGAAAACTGGCGAAGTTCATCTTGGTGCTGGTGAAGAGGGTGGCCTGGATGTCCTTCAATGAGACCTCCAAGAAGATGCTAGAAGAGCTCAACATCTGCCCTGAGTGACTGGCCCTCCAGTTGCGGTAAGGAGGCAAGGGCTGGAGATGGTTCATGGAGATGGCACGGCCTGGTCTCTCCACATGGGTTCCTTCACAGGGGTCCCTCTTGTCTCCACAACCCTCGTCAAGTATTTCTCCTCCGTGTCCCAGCACCTGTGCTCCACTTGGGAAGCAGAAGTGCTAATGGAGCATTCGGCCGGTGTGGTGGCTTGTACATCAGCAGAATTGTCAGGCACATCAGGGACAGCACTCGCCTGGAGACCTGGTTCCTGGAGCTTCTGCTCGTCTTGGTAACACACTAGAGGTGCCCAGCAGTAACTGGAGCAGCACCTACGTTGCACCAGAGTAAGGAGAAGGTGGGGAGGAAGGGTTAGTGGGGCTCACAGCCTTTCAGGAGGACGGATGGTGGACTCAAACCTTCCACTGGGAAGTCAACTTTATTCTTTTCTTTTCCTGCAGAGAACTGGCGAAGATCATCTTGGTGCTGGTGAAGAGGGTGGCCTGGATGTCCTTCAATGAGACCTCCAAGAAGATGCCAGAAGAGCTCAACATTTGCCCCGAGTGACTGGCCCTCCAGTTGCGGTAAGGAGGCAAGGGCTGGAGATGGTTCATGGAGATGGCACGGCCTGGTCTCTCCACATGGGTTCCTTCACATGGGTCCCTCTTGTCTTCCACGACCCTCATCAAGTATTTCTTCTCCGTGTCCCAGCACCTGTGCTCCACTTGGGAAACAGAAGCGCTAATGGAGCATTCGGCCGGTGTGGTGGCTTGTACATCAGCAGAATTGTCAGGCACATCAGGGACAGCACTCGCCTGGAGACCTGGTTCCTGGAGCTTCTGCTCGTCTTGGTAACACACTAGAGGTGCCCAGCAGTAATTGGAGCAGCACCTACGTTGCACCAGAGTAAGGAGAAGGTGGGGAGGAAGGGTTAGTGGGCCTCCCAGCCCTTTCAGGAGGACGGATGGGGGACTCAAACATTCCACTGGGAAGTCAACTTTTTTCTTTCCTTTTCTTGCAGAGATCTGGCGAAGATCATCTTGTTGCTGGCGAAGAGGGTGGCCTGGATGTCCTTCAATGAGACTTCCAAGAAGATGCTAGAAGATCTCAACATCTGCCCCAAGTGACTGGCCCTTCCGTTGCGGTAAGGAGGCAAGGGCTGGAGATGGTTCATGGAGATGGTACGGCCTGGTCTCTCCACATGGGTTCCTTCACAGGGGTCCCTCTTGTCTCCACAACCCTCATCAAGTATTTCTCCTCCGTGTCCCAGCACCTGTGCTCCACTTGGGAAGCAGAAGTGCTAATGGAGCATTCGGCTGGTGTGGTGGCTTGTACATCAGCAGAATTGTCAGGCACATCAGGCACAGCACTCGCCTGGAGACCTGGTTCCTGGAGCTTCTGCTCGTCTTGGTAACACACTAGAGGTGCACAGAGGTAACTGGAGCAGCACCTACGTTGCACCAGAGAAAGGAGAAGGTGGGGAGGAAGGGTTAGTGGGGCTCCCAGCCCTTTCAGGAGGACGGATGGTGGACTCAAACCTTCCACTGGGAAGTCAACTTTTTTCTTTCCTTTTCCTGCAGAGAACTGGCGAAGATCATCTTGGTGCTGGTGAAGAGGGTGGCCTGGATGTCCTTCAATGAGACCTCCAAGAAGATGCTAGAAGAGCTCAACATCTGCCCCGAGTGACTGGCCCTCCAGTTGCGGTAAGGAGCCAAGGGCTGGAGATGGTTCAGGGAGATGGCATGGCCTGGTCTCTCCACATGGGTTCCTTCACAGGGGTTCCTCTTGTCTTCCAGACCCTCATCAAGTATTCCTCCTCCCTGTCCCAGCACCTGTGCTCCACTTGGGAAGCAGAAGCGCCACTGGACCATTCGGCTGGTGTGGTGGCTTCTACATCAGCGGAATTGTCAGGCACATCAGGGACAGCACTCACCCGGAGACCTGGTTCCTGTAGATTCTCCACATCTTAGTGACCAGCTAGAGGTGCCCAGCAGTAACTGGAGCAGCACCTACGTTGTACCAGAGTAAGGAGAGGGTGGGGAGGAAGGGTTAGTGGGGCTCCCAGCCCTTTCAGGAGGACGGATGGGGGACTCAAATCTTGCACTGGAAAGTCAACTTTATTCTTTCCTTTTCCTGCAGAGAACTGGCGAAGATAATCTTGGTGCTGGTGAAGAGGGTGGCCTGGATGTCCTTCAATGAGACCTCCAAGAAGATGCTAGAAGAGCTCAACATCTTCCCCGAGTGACTGGCCCTCCAGTTGCGGTAAGGAGGCAAGGGCTGGAGATGGTCCATGAAGATGGCACGGCCTGGTCTCTCCACATGGGTTACTTCACATGGGTCCCTCTTGTCTTCCACGACCCTCATCAAGTATTTCTCCTCCGTGTCCCAGCACCTGTGCTCCACTTGGGAAACAGAAGCGCTAATGGAGCATTCGGCCGGTGTGGTGGCTTGTACATCAGCAGAATTGTCAGGCACATCAGGGACAGCACTCGCCTGGAGACCTGGTTCCTGGAGCTTCTGTTCGTCTTGGTAACACACTAGAGGTGCCCAGCAGTAATTGGAGCAGCACCTACGTTGCACCAGAGTAAGGAGAAGCTGGGGAGGAAGGGTTAGTGGGGCTCCCAGCCCTTTCAGGAGGACGGATGGGGGACTCAAACATTCCACTGGGAAGTCAACTTTTTTCTTTACTTTTCTTGCAGAGATCTGGCGAAGATCATCTTGTTGCTGGCGAAGAGGGTGGCCTGGATGTCCTTCAATGAGACTTCCAAGAAGATGCTAGAAGAGCTCAACATCTGCCCCGAGTGACTGGCCCTCCAGTTGCGGTAAGGAGGCAAGGGCTGGAGCTGGTTCATGGAGATGGCACGGCCTGGTCTCTCCACATGGGTTCCTTCACAGGGGTCCCTCTTGTCTTCCACGACCCTCATCAAGTATTCCTCCTCCCTGTCCCCCACTTGGGAAGCAGAAGTGCCACTGGAGCATTCGGCCAGCGTGGTGGCTTCTACATCAGCGGAATCGTCAGGCACATCAGGGACAGCACTCGCCTGGAGACCTGGTTCCTGGAGCTTCTGCTCGTCTTGGTAACACACTAGAGGTGCACAGCAGTAACTGGAGCAGCACCTACGTTGCACCAGAGAAAGGAGAAGGTGGGGAGGAAGGGTTAGTGGGGCTCCCAGCCCTTTCAGGAGGACGGATGGGGGACTCAACCTTCCACTGGGAAGTAAACTTTTTTCTTTCCTTTTCCTGCAGAGAACTGGCGAAGATCATCTTGGTGCTGGTGAAGAGGGTGGCCTGGATGTCCTTCAATGAGACCTCCAAGAAGATGCTAGAAGAGCTCAACATCTGCCCCGAGTGACTGGCCCTCCAGTTGCGGTAAGGAGCCAAGGGTTGGAGATGGTTCATGGAGATGGCACGGCCTGCTCTCTCCACATGGGTTCCTTCACAGGGGTCCCTCTTGTCTTCCAGACCCTCATCAAGTATTTCTCCTCCGTGTCTCAGCACCTGTGCTCCACTTGGGAAGCAGAAGTGCTAATGGAGCATTCGGCCGGTGTGGTGGCTTGTACATCAGCAGAATTGTCAGGCACATCAGGGACAGCACTCGCCTGGAGACCTGGTTCCTGGAGCTTCTGCTCGTCTTGGTAACACACTAGAGGTGCCCAGCACTAACTGGAGCAGCACCTACGTTGCAGCAGAGTAAGGAGAAGGTGGGGAGGAAGGGTTAGTGGGGCTCCCAGCCCTTTCAGGAGGACGGATGGGGGACTCAAACCTTCCACTGGGAAGTCAACTTTTTTCTTTCCTTTTCCTGCAGAGAACCGGCGAAGATCATCTTGGTGCTGGTGAAGAGGGTGGCCTGGATGTCCTTCAATGAGACCTCCAAGAAGATGCCAGAAGAGCTCAACATCTGCCCCGAGTGACTGGCCCTCCAGTTGCGGTAAGGAGGCAAGGGCTGGAGATGGTTCATGGAGATGGCACGGCCTGGTCTCTCCACATGGGTTCCTTCACAGGGGTCCCTCTTGTCTTCCACGACCCTCATCAAGTATTCCTCCTCCTTGTCCCCCACTTGGGAAGCAGAAGTGCTAATGGAGCATTTGGCCGGTGTGGTGGCTTGTACATCAGCAGAATTGTCAGGCACATCAGGGACAGCACTCGCCTGGAGACCTGGTTCCTGGAGCTTCTGCTCGTCTTGGTAACACACTAGAGGTGCCCAGCAGTAACTGGAGCAGCACCTACGTTGCACCAGAGTAAGGAGAAGGTGGGGAGGAAGGGTTAGTGGGGCTCCCAGCCCTTTCAGGAGGAAGGATGGGGGACTCACACCTTCCCCCGGTGAAGTAAACTTTTTTCTTTCCTTTTCCTGCAGAGAACTGGCGAAGATCATCTTGTTGCTGGTGAAGAGGGTGGCCTGGATGTCCTTCAATGAGATCTCCAAGAAGATGCTAGAAGAGCTCAACATATGCCCCAGAGTAAGGAGAAGGTGGGGAGGAAGGGATAGTGGGGCTCACAGCCCTTTAAGGAGGACGGATGGTGGACTCAAACCTTCCACTGGGAAGTCAACTTTTTTCTTTCCTTTTCCTGCAGAGAACCGGCGAAGATCATCTTGGTGCTGGTGAAGAGGGTGGCCTGGATGTCCTTCAATGAGACCTCCAAGAAGATGCCAGAAGAGCTCAACATCTGCCCCGAGTGACTGGCCCTCCAGTTGAGGTAAGAAGGCAAGGGCTGGAGATGGTTCATGGAGATGGCACGGCCTGGTCTCTCCACATGGGTTCCTTCACAGGGGTCCCTCTTGTCTTCCACGACCCTCATCAAGTATTCCTCCTCCCTGTCCCCCACTTGGGAAGCAGAAGCGCCACTGGAGCATTCTGCCGGTGTGGTGGCTTCTACATCAGCGGAATCGTCAGGCACATAAGGGACAGCACTCGCCTAGAGACCTGGTTCCTAGAGCTTCTGCTCGTCTTGGTAACACAGTAGAGGTGCCCAGCAGTAACTGGAGCAGCACCTACGTTGCACCAGAGTAAGGAGAAGGTGGGGAGGAAGGGTTAGTGGGGCTCCCAGCCCTTTCAGGAGGACGGATGGGGGACTCAAACCTTCCACTGGGAAGTAAACTTTTTTCTTTCCTTTTCCTGCAGAGAACTGGCGAAGATCATCTTGGTGCTGGTGAAGAGGGTGGCCTGGATGTCCTTCAATGAGACCTCCAAGAAGATGCTAGAAGAGCTCAACATCTGCCCCGAGTGACTGGCCCTCCAGTTGCGGTAAGGAGGCAAGGGCTGGAGATGGTTCATGGAGATGGCACGGCCTGCTCTCTCCACATGGGTTCCTTCACAGGGGTCCCTCTTGTCTCCACAACCCTCATCAAGTATTTCTCCTCCGTGTCCCAGCACCTGTGCTCCACTTGGGAAGCAGAAGCGCTAATGGAGCATTCGGCCGGTGTGGTGGCTTGTACATCAGCAGAATTGTCAGGCACATCAGGGACAGCACTCGCCTGGAGACCTGGTTCCTGGAGCTTCTGCTCGTCTTGGTAACACACTAGAGGTGCCCAGCAGTAATTCGAGCAGCACCTACGTTGCACCAGAGTAAGGAGAAGGTGGGGAGGAAGGGTTAGTGGGGCTCCCAGACCTTTCAGGAAGACGGATGGGGGACTCAAACATTCCACTGGGAAGTCAACTTTTTTCTTTCCTTTTCTTGCAGAGATCTGGCGAAGATCATCTTGTTGCTGGCGAAGAGGGTGGCCTGGATGTCCTTCAATGAGACTTCCAAGAAGATGCTAGAAGAGCTCAACATCTGCCCCAGAGTAAGGAGAAGATGGGGAGGAAGGGTTAGTGGGGCTTAAAGCCCTTTCAGGAGGACGGATGGTGGACTCAAACCTTCCACTGGGAAGTCAACTTTTTTCTTTCCTTTTCCTGCAGAGAACCGGCGAAGATCATCTTGGTGCTGGTGAAGAGGGTGGCCTGGATGTCCTTCAATGAGACCTCCAAGAAGATGCCAGAAGAGCTCAACATCTGCCCCGAGTGACTGGCCCTCCAGTTGAGGTAAGGAGGCAAGGGCTGGAGATGGTTCATGGAGAAGGCACGGCCTGCTCTCTCCACATGGGTTCCTTCACAGGGGTCCCTCTTGTCTTCCACGACCCTCATCAAGTATTCCTCCTCCCTGTCCCCCACTTGGGAAGCAGAAGTGCTAATGGAGCATTCGGCCGGTGTGGTGGCTTGTACATCAGCGGAATTGTCAGGCACATCAGGGACAGCACTCGCCTGGAGACCTGGTTCCTGGAGCTTCTGCTCGTCTTGGTAACGCACTAGAGGTGCCCAGCAGTAACTGGAGCAGCACCTACGTTGCACCAGAGTAAGGAGAGGGTACGTAGGAAAGATTAGTGGGGCTCCCAGACCTGTCCCCCACTTGGGAAGCAGAAGCGCCACTGGAGCAGCACCTACGTTGCACCAGAGTAAGGAGAGGGTGGGGAGGAAGGTTAGTGGGGCTCCCAGACCTTTCAGGAGGACGGATGGGGGACTCAAACCTTCCACTAGGAAGTCAACTTTTTTCTTTCTTTTTCCTGCAGAGATCTGGTGAAGATCATCTTGTTGCTGGTGAAGAGGGTGGCCTGGATGTCCTTCAATGAGACCTCCAAGAAGATGTTAGAAGAGCTCAACATCTGCCCCGAGTGACTGGCCCTCCAGTTGCGGTAAGGAGGCAAGGGCTGGAGATGGTTCATGGAGATGGCACGGCCTGGTCTCTCCACATCGGTTCCTTCACATGGGTCCCTCTTGTCTCCACGACCCTCATCACGTATTTCTCCTCCGTGTCCCAGCACCTGTGCTCCACTTGGGAAGCAGAAGCGCTAATGGAGCATTCGGCCGGTGTGGTGGCTTGTACATCAGCAGAATTGTCAGGCACATCAGGGACAGCACTCGCCTGGAGACCTGGTTCCTGGAGCTTCTCCTCATCTTAGTGACCCACTAGAGGTGCCCAGCAGTAACTGGAGCAGCACCTACATTGCACTAGAGTAACGAGAGGGTGGGGAGGAAGGGTTAGTGGGGCTCCCAGCCCTTTCAGGGGGACGGATGGGGGACTCAAAGCTTCCACTGGGAAGTCAACTTTTTTCTTTCCTTTTCCTGCAGAGAACTGGCGAAGATCATCTTGGTGCCGGTGAAGAGGGTGGCCTGGATGTCCTTCCATGAGACTTCCAAGAAGATGCTAGAAGAGCTCAACATCTGCCCCGGGTGACTGGCCCTCCAGTTGCGGTAAGGAGGCAAGGGCTGGAGGAGGTTCAGGGAGAAGACACGGCATGGTCTCTCCACATGGGTTCCTTCACAGGGGTCCGTCTTGTCTTCCAGACCCTCATCAAGTAATCCTCCTCCCTGTGCCCCACTTGGGAAGCAGAAGCGCCACTGGAGCAGCACCTACGTTGCACCAGAGTAAGGAGAGGGTGGGGAGGAAGGTTAGTGGGGCTCCCAGACCTTTCAGGAGGACGGATGGGAGACTCAAACCTTCCACTGGGAAGTCAACTTTTTTCTTTCTTTTTCCTGCAGAGATCTGGTGAAGATCATCTTGTTGCTGGTGAAGAGGGTGGCCTGGATGTCCTTCAATGAGACCTCCAAGAAGATGCTAGAAGAGCTCAACATCTGCCCCGAGTGACTGGCCCTCCAGTTGCGGTAAGGAGGCAAGGGCTGGAGATGGTTCATGGAGATGGAACGGCCTGGTCTCTCCACATGGGTTCCTTCACATGGGTCCCTCTTGTCTGCACGACCCTCATCAAGTATTTCTCCTCCGTGTCCCAGCACCTGTGCTCCACTTGGGAAGCAGAAGCGCTAATGGAGCATTCGGCCGGTGTGGTGGCTTGTACATCAGCAGAATTGTCAGGCACATCAGGGACAGCACTCGCCTGCAGACCTGGTTCCTGGAGCTTCTCCTCATCTCAGTTACCCACTAGAGGTGCCCAGCAGTAACTGGAGCAGCACCTACATTGCACCAGAGTAAGGAGAGGGTGCGTAGGAAAGATTAGTGGGGCTCCCAGCCCTTTCAGGAGGACGGATGGGGGACTCAAAGCTTCCACTGGGAAGTCAACTTTTTTCTTTCCTTTTCCTGCAGAGAACTGGCGAAGATCATCTTGGTGCTGGTGAAGAGGGAGGCCTGGATGTCCTTCAATGAGACTTCCAAGAAGATGCTAGAAGAGCTCAACATCTGCCCCGAGTGACTGGCCCTCCAGTTGCGGTAAGGAGGCAAGGGCTGGAGGAGGTTCAGGGAGAAGACACGGCCTGGTCTCTCCACATGGGTTCCTTCACAGGGGTCCGTCTTGTCTTCCGGACTCTCATCAAGTAATCCTCCTCCCTGTCCCCCACTTGGGAAGCAGAAGCGCCACTGGACCATTCGGCTGGTGTGGTGGCTTCTACATCATCGGAACTGTCAGGCACATCAGGGACAGCACTCGCCTGGAGACCTGGTTCCTAGAGCTTCTCCTCATCTTAGTGACCCACTAGAGGTGCCCAGCAGTAACTGGAGCAGCACCTACGTTGCACCAGAGTAAGGAGAGGGTGGGGAGGAAGGGTTAGTGGGCCTCCCAGACCTTTCAGGAGGACGGATGGGGGACTCAAACCTTCCACTGGAAAGTCACCTTTTTTTGTTTTCCTTTTCCTGCAGAGAACTGGCGAAGATCATCTTGGTGCTGGTGAAGAGGATGGCCTGGATGTCCTTCAATGAGACTTCTAAGAAGATGCTACAAGAGCTCAACATCTGCCCCGAGTTACTGGCCCCCCAGTTGCGGTAAGGAGGCAAGGGCTGGAGGAGGTTCAGGGAGAAGACACGGCCTTGTCTCTCCACATGGGTTCCTTCACAGGGGTCCCTCTTGGCTTCCAGACCCTCATCAAGTATTCCTCCTTTCTGTCCCAGCACTTGTGCTCCACTTGAGAAGCAGAAGCGCCACTGGACCATTCGGCTGGTGTGGTGGCTTCTACATCAGCGGAATTGTCAGGCACATCAGGGACAGCACTCGCCTGGAGACCTGGTTCCTGGAGCTTCTCCTCATCTTAGTGACCCACTACAGGTGCCCAGCAGTAACTGGAGCAGCTCCTACGTTGCACCAGAGTAAGGAGAGGGTGGGGAGGAAGGTTAGTGGGGCTCCCAGACCTTTCAGGAGGACGGATGGGGGACTGAAACCTTCCACTGGGAAGTCAACTTTTTTCTTTCTTTTTCCTGCAGAGATCTGGTGAAGATCATCTTGTTGCTGGTGAAGAGGGTGGCCTGGATGTCCTTCAATGAGACCTCCAAGAAGATGCTAGAAGAGCTCAACATCTGCCCCGAGTGACTGGCCCTCCAGTTGCGGTAAGGAGGCAAGGGCTGGAGATGGTTCATGGAGATGGCACGGCCTGGTCTCCCCACATCGGTTCCTTCACATGGGTCCCTCTTCTCTCCACGACCCTCATCACATATTTCTCCTCCGTGTCCCAGCACCTGTGCTCCACTTGGGAAGCAGAAGCGCTAATGGAGCATTCGGCCGGTGTGGTGGCTTGTACATCAGCAGAATTGTCAGGCACATCAGAGACAGCACTTGCCTGGAGACCTGGTTCCTGGAGCTTCTGCTCCTCTTGGTAACACACTAGAGGTGCCCAGCAGTAATTGGAGCAGCACCTATGTTTCACCAGGGTAAGGAAAAGGTGGGGAGGAAGGGTTAGTGGGGCTCCCAGACCTTTCAGGAGGACGGATGGGGGACTCAAACCTTCCACTGGGAAGTCAACTTTTTTCTTTCCTTTTCCTGCAGAGAACTGGCGAATATCATCTTGGTGCTGGTGAAGAGGATGGCCTGGATGTCCTTCAATGAGACCTCCAAGAAGATGCTAGAAGAGCTCAATATCTGCCCCGAGTGACTGGCCCTCCAGTTGCGGTAAGGAGGCAAGGGCTGGAGATGGTTCATGGAGATGGCACGGCCTGCTCTCTCCACATGGGTTCCTTCACAGGGGTCCCTCTTGTCTCCACAACCCTCATCAAATATTTCTCCTCCGTGTCCCAGCACCTGTGCTCCACTTGGGAAGCAGAAGCGCTAATGGAGCATTCGGCCGGTGTGGTGGCTTGTACATCAGCAGAATTGTCAGGCACATCAGGGACAGCACTCACCTGGAGACCTGGTTCCTGGAGCTTCTGCTCGTCTTGGTAACACACTAGAGGTGCCCAGCAGTAATTGGAGCAGCACCTATGTTGCACCAGAGTAAGGAGAAGGTGGGGAGGAAGGCTTAGTGGGGCTCCCAGACCTTTCAGGAGGACGGATGGGGGACTCAAACCTTCCACTGGGAAGTCAACTTTTTTCTTTCCTTTTCCTGCAGAGAACTGGCGAATATCATCTTGGTGCTGGTGAAGAGGGTGGCCTGGATGTCCTTCAATGAAACCTCCAAGAAGATGCTAGAAGAGCTCAACATCTGCCCCGAGTGACTGGCCCTCCAGTTGCGGTAAGGAGGAAAAGGCTGGAGATGGTTCATGGAGATGGCATGGCCTGATCTCTCCACATGGGTTCCTTCACATGGGTCCCTCTTGTCTTCCACGACCCTCATCAAGTATTTCTCCTCCGTGTCCCAGCACCTGTGCTCCACTTGGGAAGCAGAAGCGCTAATGGAGCATTCGGCCGGTGTGGTGGCTTGTACATCAGCAGAATTGTCAGGCACATCAGGGACAGCACTCGCCTGGAGACCTGGTTCCTGGAGCTTCTGCTCATCTTGGTGACCCACTAGAGGTGCCCAGCAGTAACTGGAGCAGCACCTACGTTGCACGAGAGTAAGGAGAGGGTGGGTAGGAAAGGTTAGTGGGGCTCCCAGCCCTTTCAGGAGGACGGATGGAGGACTCAAACCTTCCACTGGGAAGTCAACTTTTTTCTTTCCTTTTCCTGTAGAGAACTGGCGAAGATCATCTTGGTGCTGGTGAAGAGGGTGGCCTGGATCTCCTTCAATGAGACTTCCAAGAAGATGCTAGAAGAGCTCAACATCTGCCCCGAGTGACTGGCCCTCCAGTTGCGGTAAGGAGGCAAGGGCTGGAGGAGGTTCAGGGAGAAGACATGGCCTGGTCTCTCCACATGGGTTCCTTCACAGGGGTCCCTCTTGTCTTCCAGACCCTCATCAAGTATTCCTCCTCCCTGTCCCAGCACTTGTGCTCCACTTGAGAAGCAGAAGCGCCACTGGACCATTCGGCTGGTGTGGTGGCTTCTACATCAGCGGAATTGTCAGGCACATCAGGGACAGCACTCGCCTGGAGACCTGGTTCCTGGAGCTTCTCCTCATCTTAGTGACCCACTACAGGTGCCCAGCAGTAACTGGAGCAGCTCCTACGTTGGTTCAGGGAGGAGACACGGCCTTGTCTCTCCACATGGGTTCCTTCACAGGGGTCCCTCTTGTCTTCCAGACCCTCATCAAGTATTCCTCCTCCCTGTCCCAGCACTTGTGCTCCACTTGGTGCTGGTGAAGAGGATGGCTTGGATGTCCTTCAATGAGACTTCTAAGAAGATGCTAGAAGAGCTCAACATCTGCCCCGAGTGACTGGCCCTCCAGTTGCGGTAAGGAGGCAAGGGCTGGAGGAGGTTTAGGGAGAAGACACCACCTGGTCTCTCCACATGGGTTCCTTCACAGGGGTCCCTCTTGTCTTCCACGATTCCTCCCTGTTCCAGCACCTGTGCTCCACTTGGGAAGCAGAAGCACCACTGGAGCATTCGGCCAGTGTGGTGGCTTCTACATCCAGGTGGCGAGGGCCTGGGTGTGGAAGGGAGCCTTAGGATGGGGCTGAGGAAGCAGGCCTTTATACTTTTCCTCTTCTCTTTCAGCTGGTGCACTTTAAAAGGCCCATTGAACGTAGAAGACAAGATGCTGCTGATGGCCTGGTTTCAACATCCTAATCCAGCCACCCACAATCTTAACAAGGCTTTTCCAGCTATCCCCATGCTCCGAACCAGAGAGCAGGCTTCTGTTTAATCTTCCACTGCAGGCAAACACTTTGAAACATCTCTACTTGGACATGTCCTGCCTTTTGTCTTTGCTAACAATCAGCATCCAGGGGTTTCTAAACAAGTTCCTTGGGGTCCATCGCCCCCACGTTGACATCACTCTGGAGTTTCTGAGCCTGGCAGCCAGGTGGGACCCCTCTTGTGGGAGGGAAAAATGGCTCTCTTCCATGACGCAAGTCTAGCTTCCAATGTTCCTTTCTCTGTGGATCATGCTTGGCCTTCCCTCTTCTCTCAGCCTGGAGGTGGCAGCAGCAGAGGTATGGGCCAGAAGAACTGGAAGGGTCAAGAGAAGGGGAATTCTGTGGTTTCCAATATCACAGAGATAGGGCTGAATATTAATAATCTGTCCATTCTGTTTCTCACTTTCACTGAGAGAGAGAAATATTCAGTTGCTGGGTGAAAAGGGAAGAGCATCAAAGCACCAACCAAGAGTGAAGTTTGGGGTGCCACCATGCAACACCGATCAGAGCCTGCAAGGACCAAAAAAAGTAAAGAAGACGAGTTTGATGATGAATTGTATTCTTTGTATATATTTAGCTCTCATGACAGAATTTTAATTTTTATATTTAATTTTGACAGCCAGGTTACTAACTGGAGCGCCGTACAGGGAGAGAACCACTCCCCTGTTGTGGCAGCTCTACTGGCTGCTGGTTTGCTTCTGGGCTAAATACAAAATGCTGGCCATTACCTTTAAAGCCCTAAACAGCTTGCATCCAGGTTATTTGATTCATTGCATCTCCCTATATAGACCAACTTGGAAACTATGGTCATCGGAGGAGGCCCTGCTCTTGGTTCCACCCCCATCTCAAGCACGGCTAGTAAGAATGAGAGAAAGAGCCTTCTCCATGATTGTCCTCCACCTCTGGAACTACCTTCCTAAGAAATAAATATGGTCCCCTTTCCTCCTTCCTTTCAAATATGAAAACACACTTCTGCTCATTAGCATATAAAGAGGAGGATGATTAGGTGATGGTCTTACTATACCTCTGATTAATACCTGTAATTTGTATCCGGGCCGTTTACCTTGCAAGTCTAATTAACATCTTTGGCAAAAATCAACTTATATACCCTCAAGGAATTCGGTTGGATTTGGCAAATTGATGCTTCTATTTGATGTTTTAATATATGTTGATCATTTCATAGGCTGTTTTATCTTAATTTTAGATGTTTAGTTATAATTTATATGTTGGGATATATATATATATATATATATATATATATATATATATATATATATATTGCTATTATGTATGTATTCATACATAATGCTGTATTCGGGCATTTTTGTGACTGGAATCTGTCCTGAGTCCCTTTGGGGAGATAGGGCTGAATATTAATAATGTTGTTGTTGTTGTTATTGTTATGTCAAACAGGAATGTTTTATTGCCCCAACCTTATTTTCCATTTTCACTGCTATGCTACTTCATCTTGTTGATGGGAAGCTTCCCACCAGAGTGGAAATAATCTATTGGACAGATGGCACGCTATTTAACCTCAGCAGACTGAAAGCCAAAACCAAGGTTACAACAAAATCTGTCATAGAACTCTAATATGCTGATGACAACGTCATCTGTGCACATTCAGAAGAAAACCTACAAGCGACTAAACACATTTGCAGAAGCATACGAGAAGCTCGGCCTGTCACTGAACATCGAGAAAACCAAACTGCTCTTCCAGCAGTCACCAGCCAATCCCTCTCCAATACCAGAAATACAGCTTAATGGTGTAACATTAGAAAATGCTGACCATTTCCGCTACCTTGGCAGCCACCTCTCCACAAAACTCAACATTGACACTGAAATACAACACTGCCTGAGCTCTGTGAGTGCAGCATTTTTCCAAATGAAGCAGAGAGTATTTGAGGACCGGGACATCCATAGGGATACCAAAGTGCTTGTTTATAAAGCTATTGTCCTCCCAACCCTGCTATACGCCTGCGAGACATGGACTATCTAAAGACAGCACATGCAACTTCTGGAATGATTCCATCAGTGTTGCCTCTGAAAAATCCTGCAAATCTCTTGGGAAGACAAGCGGACAAACATCAGCGTGCTGGAAGAAGCAAAGACCACCAACATTGAAGTGATGGTCCTCTGCCATCAACTCCACTGGACTGGCCACGTTGTCCGGATGCCCGACCACCGTCTCCCAAAGCAGCTGCTCTACTCTGAACTCAAAAAGGGAAAATGGGATGTTGGTGGGCAGGAAAAGAGATTTAAAGATGGGCTCAAAGCCAACCTTAAAAACTCTGGCATAGACACTGAGAACTGGGAAGCCCAGTCCTTGAATGCTCCAGCTGGAGGTCCAGCATCAAGTCAACACCGACCAGGACCGCCTTCCACTTGGAAACCAATGCCCTCACTGCGGGAGAACATGAAGATCAATAATAGGGTTCCACAGTCACCTACGTACCCACCGTTAGTACACTGATCTAGGAAGACAATCCTAATCGGACAACAATGGATCTCCTTAGTAAGTAAGTATTGAGTCTCCATAAATAACACTCGAATGTCAGGCAACCCGTTGTGCTTCCAGATTGTACTTCTGACGTTTGTGTACATTAATGATATCTTTTGACTCTGGGGCTCTCATTCGCTCCCTGCTTCTTGGACTGGATACCAGGACCATGGGATGCAGAAGGTCTTCAAAAGCAGCCCCTGCCCTGTTCCTGTCAGTGGGACCATGGTCTCTGCTTCAGTCTCAGACAAAGGGCTCCCATGGTCAGAGCTGAATTATGTAATTTCCATCTTATATAAGCGATTACCTATTTGTGCAGAACTTTCTGCAACTGTGATTTGTTTCAGATTTAAAGAACGATGGCTGAAGAATGGATCTTTTCACTTTGGTTCTCCCACTGGATTCTTTTGAGGGGCTGTTTCCTCTTTTCCCTTTTGGGGGGATCAGGGAGACCGAAGCCATGCAGCATCCTGCAAGGAGAAAGAAGAGGGGAAGGCAATGTTACAGCTATTGCTGAACTGTGTTGTGTTTATTCTTCAGCTGTATCATCTTAGCCTTATGTTGTTTATTTAGCTATATCATTCTGTGCATAATATTTATCCATTCCTGTAACAGGAGCTGGAGAATAAAGGTGTAGCTTTCCAGGCTGGGTCCCTCCTTGGATTAGTGCAAAGAAATCTCTTCCCTCTTTTTGTGGGAGGCAAAGACATCCTTGGCTGGTTTATTTATTTATTTATTTACTGCGCTTATATACCGCAATTCTCAGCCCTTTAAGGGCGACTCATTGCGGTGTACAACATGAAAAAACAAGTGCAAATTACAAAACATAGTGCAAAATAATCCACAATTCATCATTATCAGAAAAACATCTTATCAAAACATCAACATTACTACAAAATTTCTACTACATTCCGAATGGTCTCATCGTCAACCCACAATCCGATATCATTTCCGTTGTTCCATTCGTATGGTCAAATTACTAATCATTGCACTTCTTGGTCAAATGCCTTCTTAAATAGTCAGGTCTTTAACTTCCTGCGGAATATCAACAGGGAGGGGGCTAGCCTGATGTCCACGGGAAGGGTGTTCCACAGCCGAGGAGCCACCACCGAGAAGGCCCTATCTCTCGTCCCCGCCAGCCGTGCCTGTGACACAGGCGGGATCGAGAGCAGGGCCTCCCCGGAAGATCTCAAAGTCCTCGTGGGGTCATAGGCCGAGAGGCGGTCAGTTAGGTATCTTGGGCCGGAACCGTTTAGGGCTTTATAGGCCAGTGCCAGCACCTTGAATTGAGCCCGGTAGCAGATCGGCAGCCAGTGGAGCTGGTACAGTAGGGGAGTTGTATGCTCCCTGCGTCCCGCTCCTGGTAGTATCATGGCTGCCGCATGTTGGACCAGTTGGAGCTTCCGGGCCGTCTTCAAAGGCAACCCCACGTAGAGAGCGTTGCAGTAGTCTAAGCGGGATGTAACCAGAGCGTGGACTACCGTGGCCAAGTCAGACTTCCCAAGGTACGGGAGGCGGAAATGAAAGGGAGAAGAGCCTTCCATTAAAAATAATCAAACCAAGTGAAATAGGCCAGAAGTACCTGTTAACTATCCCAACAAGCTAAAACAGGGTTACAATATAAATGTCCCAAAATGTGCCTGAACATATTCAAAGATATAAGTACAGTATAACCATGAAAATTTCAGTTTGTTTTCTGTCCAGTGAGCATAGCCAGGTGGAAATTGTTACTTTTAAAGCCAAACAATACCTTTTAAAAAGCTTAGAAAGGAAGCCCGATAGGTAGTTTAAGAAATGAGGAGGACGAGAGCATCATAAAAAAAAAACAGATAGGATATAGTAAAATCAAAGATTTATATAATGAAAATAAGGAATTAATGGAATGGAAACGATTGGAAACATTAGGGGGCGGGATACAAATTAAAAAGAAAGTAGTAAGGGAGAAAATATAACAGACAAGATATTAGAAGAGAGATTTGGGGCAAAAAAAAGGACTTAATAAAATATATGGAAGAATGATAGAAGACGAGGAATCTGTGTATAGCAGTGGTTCTCAACCTTCCTAATGCCGCGACCCCTTAGTACAGTTCCTCATGTGGTGGTGACCCCCAACCATAACATTATTTTCGTTGCTACTTCATAACTGTCATTTTGCTACTGTTATGAATCGTAATGTAAATATCTGATATGCAGGGTGGATTTTCATTCACTGGACCAAATTTGGCCCAAATACCCAATACGCCCAAATGTGAATACTGGTGTGGTTGGGGGGATTGATTTTGTCATTTGGGAATTGTAGTTGCTGGGATTTATAGTTCACCTACAATCAAAGAGTATTCTGAAGTTCACCAACAATGGAATTGAACCAAACTTGGCACACAGAACTCCCATGACCAAGAGAAAATACTGGGAGGGTCTGGTGGACATTGACTTTGAATTTTTGGAGTTGTAGTTCACCTCCATCCAGAGAGCACTGTGGATTCAAACAATAATGGATCTAGACTAAACTTGGCACAATATCCCCAAATGTGAACACTGGTGGAGTTTGGGGAAAATAGACCTCAGCATTTAGGAGTTGTAGTTGCTGGAATTTATAGTTTACCCACAATGAAATAGCATTCTGAACCCCACCAACGATAGAATTGGACCAAACTTCCCACACAGAACCCCCATGACCAACAGAAAATACTATGTTTTCTGATGGTCTTTGGCGACCCCTCTGACACCCCCTCGCGACCCCCAAAGGGGTCCCGACCCCCAGGTTGAGAAACACTGATGTATAGAATAATGGAAAACAAGTGGGAAAAGGAAGAGGGCCTAGGAAGAGAAAAAAATTAAAAAGATAATCAATGGTTTAAATAAAATAAAAATAGAAAAATACAAGGAATTAGAATTGAAAATAATAACGAATGGTATAGAACACCAATTCAGCTGGCACATATGATTCAGGGATTAAATCTTAAATGTTGGCATTGTGGAAGTCGGGAGGCATGGCATTCACATCTATGGTGGGGGTGTGAAGAGATACAAACATTCTGGAGTCAAATTCTAAACCATGTAGAATTACGTACTAAAATAAAATTCGATATAAATATGCAAGTTTTGTTAATAGGAATATATGGTGATAGAAGAGTTAAGGACCAAGACCAAGAATTAATGATGATGATGATGATATTTAGAGCAGCACATGCAGTAATAGCTTGGGGTTGGAAAGACAAAAAAGAAATGGACACTTGAAAAATGGTATGAATATGTGTGGGACCAAATACAACTGGATATTATGGATATCATCAGAAGCAAAAAGACATGGTCAGACAAACAGAAGAAAATTAAGGAAATTTGGACTCCATTTAAAAGATGGTTACAGGTCATTAAACCAGATGATGAAACCTGGAAGAAAAAATTAGAATCAAAAAGTAGCTCATGTAACTGGAAAAAAAGAATTACATTGTCAACAGGGAAGAGGGAGGGATGGGAGTGGGGAGGGAGAAGTGAATGAAAAAGTACAAAATGCATGGTAATTATGGTTATGTATAATTGCTTTGTAAGAATAATAAAAATGGGGGGGGGGGGCTTAGAAAGATCAAGTGAATTTTAAAATTTCTATGTCCAACTATTTATTTCCCCATCAAGGTTTTTAAGCAGAGGCTGAATGGCCATCTGTCAGGGATGCTTTGAATGCGATTTTCCTCTTCTTGACAGGGGGTTGGACTGGATGGCTCACGAGGCCTCTTCCAACTCTAGGATTCTAAGTTAGATATCTTTCCTCCTGTAGCCTTTCTTTCTGCTGCTTTCTTTCCGATGCCCATTTGACCCATTAGAAATGGTTAGAAAAATTATAAGCCACTTTTCCTGATAAGATTTCCAAGAGTAATGTCCAATTTTAAATTCTTGTAAAACATGACTCCCTCTTGCAGGCTGTTTTTAAAGAGGAGTCCCAGACTGGAGATCTGAGTTTTAAAAGTATGCAAAGTGTAGAGCTGCTCCTTTATATAGCTTAGATCTATGGCTGGATGGCTCTATGTCAGGAGGGCTTTGATTATGTTTTCTTGCCCTGGTGAAAGGAGTTGGACTGGATGGCCTTAAGTATTTTCTGTTGCTCACGAGGGTTCAGTGTGGGAAGTTTGCCCCAGTTCTATCATTTATGGGGTTCATTCAGAATAGTCTTTGATTGTAGGTGAACTATAAATCCCAGTAACTACAACTCCCAAATGTCAAGGTCTATTTCCCCCAAATTCCATCTGTGTTCATATTTGGTCATATGGAATATTCATGCCAAGTTTGGTCCAGATCCATCATTGTTTGAGTCCACAGTGCTCTCTGGATGTAGGTGAACTATAACTCCCAAACTCAAGGTCAATGCCCACCAAACGCTGCTAGTATTTTCTGTTGGTCATGGGAGACCTGTTTGCCAAGCTTGTGTTGTGAGACTTTGTGCTGTGGCCCAGTCTGGTGATCTGGAAAATAAGGTAATGAGAAAGTGCTGGTTTCTAATATATGTAATGTCTTTATGCTTGTGGGTAAACAGTATTTCTAGCTGTTTCTTTGCCAGTTTTATGTGGAAATTGTCTGGTTTGCCTACTCTGGAAAATGCAGCATATAATTGTCCTTCTTTAGGGGGTCCCTTTCAAATCTTTGATACTGCATCTGTCATATACATGTGTGTGTGTGTGTGTGTGTGTGTGTGTGTGTGAATAGCTGGATGGCCCTTTGTCACGAGGGCTTTGATTATGGTTTTTTTGCCCTGGTGAAGGGAGTTGGACTGGATGGCCTTAAGGCAGCATTTCTCAACCTGGGAAGTCAAGACCCCGGGGGAGGGGGTCGCCAGGGGGGTGTCAGAAGGGTCACCAAAGACCACCAGAAAACACAGTATTTTCTGTTGGTCATGGGGGTTCTGTGTGGGATGATTGGCCCAATTCCATCATTGGTGGGGTTCAGAATGTTCTTCGATTGTAGGTGAACTATACATTCTAGTAACAACTCCCAAATGTCAAGGTCTATTTCCCCCAAACTCCATCTGAGTTCACATTTGGGCATATCGAGTATTCCTGTCAAGTTTGGTCCAGATCCATAATTATTTGAGTCCAGTGTTCTCTGGATGGAGGTGAACTACAATTCCAAAATTCAAGCTCAATGCCCACCAAACCCTTTCAGTATTTTCTGTTGGTCATGGGAGTCCTGTGTGTCAAGTTTGGTTCAATTCCATTGTTGGTGGAGTTCAGAATGCTCTTTGATTATAGTTAAACTACAAATCCCAGCAACTACAACTCCCAAATGACAAAATCATAATTTTTTGAGTGATAGTCACTCCTTGTGTTGTGAGACGTTTTGTTGCCAAATTTGGTGTGATTTTGTTCCTTGGTTCTTTTGTTTTTAAGGTACTCATTACGCACAGAGCATTTATATAGATATAGATGAGGGCCACTGGACTCTGTGGATGGGTTCCCCCCCCCCCCCTCCCCAAATACTCACCTCCCTTTCACAGGTACTCTTTCCCCTCTGAAGCATGGAGACCTCACCTCCTGCCCCTGAAAGGAAGGCCAGGGCCAGCTCCTTCCCAATGGCTTCCTTCCTGCCTGCCTGCCTGCAGGACAAAATGGCTGCTGCTTTAAGGGGGAGATGAGGAATGATCCCAATATCCTCCAGGCCTGAGGAGGGGCTGCCAGGAACCCCAGGGCCCTGAGGGGTGAGGAATGGAGGCCTTTCCTGCCCATATTGGCCTTCATGGCCTTTCCAAAGGAAGGAGCAGCAAAATAGTTCAATTTGGAGGAAAATGCACTGCAGCCCAGAGATGGGGAGGGATGGAGGGAAGGGAGCGGAGGAGGAAGGAGCCACAGAAGAAAGGAAGGAAGGAAAGAGGGAAGGAAGGTGGGCTTCATAAGAGCCTTGGCTTTTTCTGAGGAGATGTTTAGGCCATTCAGGGGTTTGCATGTTTTTGCAATCATAGAATCATAGAATCAAAGAGTTGGAAGAGACCTCATGGGCCATCCAATCCAACCCCCTGCCAAAAAGCAGGAATATTGCATTCAAATCACCCCTGACAGATGGCCATCCAGCCTCTGCTTAAAAGCTTCCAAAGAAGGAGCCTCCGCCACACTCCGGAGCAGAGAGTTCCACTGCTGAACGGCTCTCACAGTCAGGAAGTTCTTCCTCATGTTCAGATGGAATCTCCTCTCTTGTTGTTTGAAGCCATTGTTCCGCGTCCTAGTCTCCAAGGAAGCAGAAAACAAGCTTGCTCCCTCCTCCCTGTGGCTTCCTCTCACATATTTATACATGGCTATCATATCTCCTCTCAGCCTTCTCTTCTTCAGGCTAAACATGCCCAGTTCCCTAAGCCGCTCCTCATAGGGCTTGTTCTCCAGACCCTTGATCATTTTAGTTGCCCTCCTCTGGACACATTCCAGCTTGTCAATATCTCTCTTGAATTGTGGTGCCCAGAATTGGACACAATATTCCAGGTGTGGTCTAACCAAAGCAGAATAGAGGGGTAGCATTACTTCCTTAGATCTAGACACTATGCTCCTATTGATGCAGGCCAAAATCCCATTGGCTTTTTTTGCCGCCACATCACATTGTTGGCTCATGTTTAACTTGTTGTCCACAAGGACTCCAAGATCTTTTTCACACGTACTGCTCTCGAGCCAGGCGTCACCCATTCTGTATCTTTGCATTTTATTTTTTCTGCCAAAGTGGAGTATCTTGCATTTGTCACTGTTGAACTTCATTTTGTTAGTTTTGGCCCATCTCTCTAATCTGTCAAGATCGTTTTGAATTCTGCTCCTGTCCTCTGGACTATTGGCTATCCCTCCCAATTTGGTGTCGTCTGCAAACTTGATGATCATGCCTTCTAGCCCTTCATCTAAGTCATTAATAAAGATGTTGAACAGGACCGGGCCCAGGACAAGACCCTGCGGCACTCCACTTGTCACTTCTTTCCAAGATGAAGAGGAAGCATTAGTGAGCACTCTCTGTGTTCGTCCACTTAACCAATTACAGATCTACCTCACTGTAGTTTTGCCTAGCCCACATTGGACTAGTTTCCTTGCCAGAAGGTCATGGGGGACCTTGTCGAAGGCCTTACTGAAATCCAGGTACGCTACATCCACGGCATTACCCGCAATGTTGAAGCCTTTCAAAAATGTTATTTATTTATTTGTCGTGTCAGAGCAACCAGTCCATTATATTACATTTCTAACAAAGCAAACAAACAGACACAATACAAAACTTGTGAATTTGGTAGTTGGTTAAATGTCCTTTGACCAGTATCTGGCCACTTGGAGTGCTTCTGGTGTTGCTGCAAGAAGGTCCTCCATGGCGCATGTGGCAGGGATCAGGCTGCACTGCAGCAGGTGGTCAGTGGTTTGCTCTTCTCCACACTCGCATGTCGAGGACTCCACTTTGTAGCCCCATTTCTGAAGGTTGGCTCTGCATCTCGTGGTGCCAGAGCGCAGTCTATTCAATGCCTTCCAGGTCGCCCAGTCCTCTGTGTGCCCAGGGGGGAGTCTCTTATTTGGTATCAGCCATTGGTTGAGGTTCTGGGTTTGAGCCTGCCACTTTTGGACTCTCGCTTGCTGAGGTGTTCCAGCGAGTGTCTCTGTAGATCTTAGAAAACTATTTCTAGATTTAAGTCGTTGACGTGCTTTCAGCTTCTGGACAGCTTCCCAGATTTTCTTGAAGTGTATGGCAGTAGGAGTGGCCTTCTTACATTTATTTATTTGTCGTGTTAGGGTAGCCAGTCAATTATATTACATTTCTAACAGAACAAAGAAAACAAACAGACAAAATACAAAATTGGTGAGTTTGGTAGTTGATTAAATGTGCTTTGACCAGTATCTGGCCACTTGGAGTGCTTCTGGTGTTGCTGCAAGAAGGTCCTCCATTGTGCATGTGGCAGGGCTCAGGGTGCATTGCAGCAGGTGGTCAGTGTTTTGCTCTTCTCCACACTTGCATGTCGTGGATTCCACTTTGTAGCCCCATTTCTTGAGGTTGGCTCTGCATCTCGTGGTGCCAGAGCGCAGTCTGTTCAGCGCCTTCCAAGTCGCCCAGTCTTCTGTGTGCCCAGGAGGGAGTCTCTCATTTGGTATCAGCCATTGGTTGAGGTTCTGGGTTTGAGCCTGCCACTTTTGGACTCTCGCTTGCTGAGGTGTCCCAGTGAGTGTCTCTGTAGATCTTAGAAAACTATTTCTAGATTTAAGTCGTTGACGTGCTGGCTGATACCCAAACAGGGGATGAACTGGAGATGTCTCTGCCTTGGTCCTTTCACTATTGGCTGCTAGTTTTGTTGGTTGTTAAAAATGTTAACAACCAACAAAACTGGAGCCCAATTTTGAAAATCAGGTCCACAGTGCTCCCTCTGGAATTGTCTTCTCACAACCAGCTCCTCCATTGCTTTTCCTTCTACTTTTCCTTCCCAGCGATGTTAGATCAGCCACCTCACTTCTCACCTTCCACAAGAGAGGGAAAACGTGGCTTTGTGACCAAGCCTTTAGAGAACCTGTGCAATAGGTAGACTTGGAACAATGTGCAATGATCATTGGAAAAGCCTGGATTACGTTCGTGGATTGCATGTTTGAATGTTGTTGTTGTTGTTCATTCGTTCAGTCGTCTCCGACTCTTCGTGACCTCATGGACCAGCCCACACCAGAGCTCCCTGTCGGCCGTCACCACCCCCAGCTCCTTCAAGGTCAGTCCAGTCACTTCAAGGATGCCATCCATCCATCTTGCCCTTGGTCGGCCCCTCTTCCTTTTGCCTTCCACTTTCCCCAGCATAATTGTCTTCTCCAGGCTTTGCTGTCTCCTCATGATTTATTTATTATTTCGAGGTTTTATATACCGACCCTCTCACCTTCAAAGAGGGATTCGGACCGGTTCACAACATGTGTTAACATACAAAGAATATACAATAACAACACAATGCCACTTCATAACACGATTAAAATATCAGCACCATACACATTAAAACATTATCATCACAGTTAAAAGAGCCAAATCGTCCAACACCATCACAATACCATTCATCATCCTCCTTTCATGTGGGCAAAGAATTAAATCAGTTGTCAAATGCCGCATTCCACAACCAGGTCTTTGTAAGTTTCCTGAACGTCATGAGGGAGGGGGCAGTTCTGATCTCTAATGGCAGGGAGTTCCAAAGTCGAGGGGCCACCATCGAGAAGGCCCTGTTCCTCGTCCCCACCAGCCGTGCTTGTGCAGGCGGTGGGACCGAGAGCAGGGCCCCTCCAGACGATCTTAATGGTCTTGATGGTTCGTAGGGGAGAATACGTTCGGAGAGGTAAACAGGGCCAAAGTACTTCAACTTTGTCTCTAGTACCCTTCCCTCCAGTGAGCAGTCGGGCTTTATTTCCTGGAGGATGGACTGGTTGGATCTTCTCGCAGTCCACGGCACTCTCAGCACTTTCCTCCAGCACCACAGCTCAAAAGCATCTATCTTCCTTCGCTCAGCCTTCCCTAAGGTCCAGCTCTCACATCCGTAGGTTACTACAGGGAATACCATGGCTTTGACTAGGCGGATCTTTGTTTGCATGGGCTTACTTTACTTACTTAGGCGATCCCTCGTTTTCCGAGGAGGATTGTCTTCCAGTGTTCTTGTGGGTCCGTATGTGGCTGTGGAGCCCTATTCTTGCTCTGCATCTTCTTCTGCAGTGAGGGCATTGGTTTCCAGGTGGAAGGCGGTCTCGGTCGGGGTTGGCTTGACGCGCCTTCCTCTTGGCACGCTTCTCCCTTTCACCCTCCATTCGTGCCTCTTCAAATTCTGCAGCACTGCTGGTCACAGCTGACCTCCAGCTGGAGTGGTCAAGGGCCAGGGCTTCCCAGTTCTCAGTGTCTATGCCAGAGTTTTTAAGGTTGGCTCTGAGCCCGTCTTTAAATCTCTTTTCCTGCCCACCAACATTCCAATTTCCAGGTTCTTGTGGGTTTTTTTCGGGCTATAGAGCCATGTTCTAGAGGCATTTCTGACGTTTCTGATAGAAACGTCAAGAGAAATGCCTCTAGAACATGGCTCTATAGCCCGAAAAAACCCACAAGAACCTAGTGATTCCAGCCATGAAAGCCTTCGACAATACATTATTCCATTTTCCGTTCTTGAGTTCGAAGTAGAGCAACTGCTTTGGGAGACGGTGGTCGGGCATCCGGACGTGGCCAGTCCAGCGGAATTGATGGTGGAGGACCATCGCTTCAATGCTGGTGGTCTTTGCTTCTTCCAGCATGCTGACGTTTGTCCGCCTGTCTTCCCAAGAGATTTGCAGGGTTTTCCGGAGGCAGTGCTGATGGAATTGTTCCAGGAGTTGCATGTGACATCTGTAGACAGTCCATGTCTCACAGGCATATAGCAGGGTTGGGAAGTCAATAGCTCTATAAACAAGCACCTTGGTATCCCTACGGATGTCCCGGTCCTCAAATATTCTCTGCTTCATTCGGAAAAATGCTGCGCTCGCAGAGCTCAGGCGGTGTTGTCAGTGTCGGTGTTGACTTTGGTGGAGAGGTGGCTGTCAAGGTAGCAGAAATGATCAACATTTTCTAATGTTACACCATTAAGCTGTATCACTGGCAATGGAGCGGGGTTGGCTGGTGTCTGCTGGAACAGCACTTTGGTTTTCCCGATATTCAATGACAGGCCGAGCTTCTCGTACGCTTCTGCAAAGGTGTTTAGAGTGGCTTGTAGGTCTTCTTCTGAATGTGCATAGACGACGTTGTCATCAGCATACTGGAGTTCTATAACAGATGTTGTAACCTTGGTTTTGGCTTTCAGTCTGCCTTAAATGGTTAGTGTAAATGGGGCCTCTGTGAAAGAAACTGCTTTTCCCACATTCTTTTTGCATCTCCCCAGCCCTTTGTTCCTCCATGTCATGTAGCTGGAAGGTTTGTTTGATTTTGGAAGCACTGGCATTGGAAGGAGGGAAAGAAAAACACAAACTTGCAGTGCTGGGTTGCAGAAGCATGCCTATAGTAAACAATGAAGCCAAGCTTGAGCATTCCTTCCGGCATCCCTCCCAGGAAACGAAAACGAAACTGATACAAGTCTGGCAGGGTTTCCTGCCCCACCTCTCTTGCTGCTGCCCGACTCCAAGCAAAGGCTGAGACTCCAGCAGAGCGGTTGCCCTGCTCCCTGGGTCGGTGGTCCTCCCTGGCCAGCCATGGCCCACTCCCTGCAAGAGGAGGTGGAGGTGAGTGGCCACCTCCCTTCAGGACGTCCAGCAAGAGAGGCGCTTAAGGGGAAGGGCCCTAGAGAGGTAGAGAGTGCAGGATTCATGCAGGATGACCCCACTTCAGACTCCCATGGCTTCTCTTGGGAAGAGAAGGCTCCAGTCCTTGTAAAACTACAGCTCCCAGATGCCAGAGCACTGAGGTCAGCTCAAATGGTGGCAGAATGAATCCTGGAGCTATAGTTTAAGGTGGGACCAGCTCTCTTGGGAAGAGAAGGCTCCAGACCTTGTAAAACTATAGCTTCCCGGATGCCAGAGTACTGAGGGCAGCTCAAAGGGTGTCAGAATGAATCCTGGAGCTATAGTTGTGGTGGGACCTGCTCTCTTGGGAAGAGAAGGCTCCAGACCTTGTAAAACTACAGCTTCCCGGATGCCAGAGTACTGAGGGCAGCTCAAAGAGTGTCAGAATGGATCCTGGAGCTATAGTTTGGGGTGGGACCAGCTCTCTTGGGGCGGAGAAAGCTCCAGACCTTGTAAAACTACAGCTTCCCGGATGCCAGAGCACTGAGGGCAGCTCAAAGGGTGTGAGAATTAATCCTGGAGTTATAGTTTGGGGTGGGACCAGCTTTCTTGGGGCAGAGAAGGGTCCAGACCTTGTAAAACTACAGCTTCCCGGATGCCAGAGCACTGAGGGCAGCTCAAAGGGTGTGAGAATTAATCCTGGAGTTATAGTTTGGGGTGGGACCAGCTTTCTTGGGGCAGAGAAGGGTCCAGACCTTGTAAAACTACAGCTCCCTGGATGCCCAAGCACTGAGGGCAGTCAAAGGGTGTCAGAATGAATCCTGGAGCTATAGTTTGGGGTGGGACCAGCTCTCTTGGGGCAGAGAAGGCTCAAGATCTTGTAAAACTACAGCTTCCCGGATGACAGAACACTGAGGGCAGCTCAAAGGGTGTCAGAATTAATCTTGGAGTTATAGTTTGGGGTGGGACCAGCTCTCTTGGACAGAGAAGGCTCCAGACCTTGTAAAACTACAGCTTCCCGGATATCAGAGCACTGAGAGCAGTTCAAAGGGTGTCAGAATTAATCTTGGAGTTATAGTTTGGGGTGGGACCAGCTCTCTTGGACAGAGAATGCTCCAGACCTTGTAAAACTATAGCTTCCCAGATGCCAGAGCACTGAGGGCAGCTCAAAGGGTGTCAGAATGGATCCTGGAGCTATAGTTTAGAGTGGGACCAGCTCTCTTGGTGCAGAGAAGGCTCAAGATCTTGTAAAACTACAGCTTCCAGGATGCCAGAGTACTGAGGGCAGCTCAAAAGGTGTCAGAATCAAACCTGGAGTTATAGTTTGGGGGTGGGACCAGCTCTCCTGGGGCAGAAAAGGCTCCAAACCTTGTAAAACTACAGCTCCCTGATAACAGAGCACTGAGCGCAGCTCAAAGGGTGTCAGAATGATTCCTGGAGCTATAGTTTGGGGTGGGACTAGCTCTCTTGGACAGAGAAGGCTCCAGACCTTGTAAAACTACAGCTTCCCGGATGCCAGAGCACTGAGGACAGCTCAAAGGGTGGCAGAATGAATTCTGGAGTTATAGTTTGGGGTGGGACCAGCTCTCTTGGGGCAGATAAGGCTCGAGACCTTGCAAAACTACAGCTTCCCGGATGCTAGAATATGGAGGGCAGCTGAAAGGGTGGCAGAATCAAATATGGAGCTCAAAGGGTGTCAGAATGAATCCTGGAGCTATAGTTGGGGTGGGACTAGCTCTCTTGGGGCAGAGAAGGCTCACGACTTTGTAAAACTACAGATTCCAGAGCACTAAGGGCAGCGCAAAGGGTGTGAGAATGAATCTTGGAGCTATAGTTTGGGGTGGGACTAGCTCTATTAGGTAGAAAAGGGTCAAAACTTGCAAAACTACAGCTCCCAGGGTCGCAGAGCACCGAGGGCAGCTCAAGGAGTGTCAGATTGAATTCTGGAGCTATAGTTTGGGGTGGGACCCGCTCTCTTGGGGCAGAGAAGGCTCAAGACCTTGTAAAACTACAGATTCCAAAGCACTAAGGGCACCTCAATCGATTGAATCCTGGAGTTGTAGTTTGGGGCGAGAGCAGCTCTCTTTGGCAAAGAAAGCTAAAGACCTTGTAAAACTACAGATCCCAGAATACTGAGGGAAGCTCAAGGGGTATCAGATTGAATGCTGGGGTTATAGTTTGGGGTGGGACCAGCTCTCCTGGGCAGAAAAGGATCAAAACCTTGTAAAATGACAGCTCTCAGAGTCCCAGAGCATGGAGGACAGCTTAAAGAGTGTCAGATTGAACCTGGGGGTTATAATTTGAGATGAGAGGGAAGAGAAGGCTCAAGATCTTGTAAAACTACAACTTCCCGGATGCCAGAGCACTGAGAGCAGCTCAAAGGGTGTGAGAATGAATCCTGGAGCTATAGTTTGAGGTGGGACCAGCTCTCTTGGGGCAGAGAAGGCTCAAGACCTTGCAAAACTACAGATTCCAAAGCACTAAGGGCAGCTCAATGGGTGTCAGATTGAATCCTGGAGTTGTAGTTTGGGGCAGGACCAGCCCTCTTGGGGAAAAAAAACTTAAGACCTTGTACAACTACAGATCCCAGGATGCCAGAACACTGAGGGCAGCTCAAGGGATATCAGATTGAATCCCAGGGTTATAGTTTGGAGTGGGACCAGCTCTCCTGGGCAGAAAAGGATCAAGACCTTGTAAAACTACAGCTCCCAGGGTTCCAGAGCACTGAGGGAAGCTCAAGGGGTGTCAGATTGAATCTGAGGGTTATAGTTTGGGACGGGACCAGCCTTCTTCGACAGAGAAGGCTCAAGACCTTGTAAAACTATAGCTCCCAGGGTCCCAGAGCACTGAGGGAGGCTCAAGGGGTGTCAGATTGAATCTGAGGCTTATAGTTTGGGACGGGACCAGCCTTCTTTGACAGAGAAGGCTCAAGACCTTGTAAAACTACAGATCCCAGGATGCTAGAACACTGAATGTGTGTCGAATGGCTCGTGGAATTATAGTTTGGGGGCAGGATCAGCTCTCCTGGATAGAAAAGGATCTAAACTTGCAAAACTACAACTCCCAGGGTCCCAGAGCACCGCGGGCAGCTCAAGGAATGTCAGGTTGAATACGAGGATTACAGTTTGGGACAGGACCAGCCCTCTTTGGCGGAGAAGCCTCAAAACTCTGTTAAACTACAGATCCCAAGATGCTAGAGCACTGGGAGCAGCTCAAAAGGTGTCAGATTGAATCTGGGGGTTATAATTTGGCAGAGAAGGCTCAAGACCTTGTGAAACTACAGATCCCAAAGCACTGAGGGCAGCTCAAGGAATGTCAGAATGAATTCAGGGGGTGTAGTTTGGGGCAGAGTCCTTGTAACTTTCCCAAGCATTTAGAAAGTGTATCCATACTGTGAAGAGAATGCTTCTCGATGACACTTTAACTGCCATGATGCAATGCTGTGGAATAGCCCCATTGTGTATAATGATATGTCATCGATATACATAAAAATGTAATGTTCGTTTGTGGGATTAACAGAACTCAAAAACCACTGGACCAATTGACACCAATTTTGGACACAATACACCTAACAACCCAATGTATTTCCTTCACTCAAAAAAATTGATTTTGTCATTTGGGAGTTGTAGTTGCTGGGATTTATAGTTCACCTACAATCAAAGAGCATTCTGAACTCCACCAATGATGGAATTCAACCAAACATGGCATACAGGACTTCCATGACCAACAGAACACACTGGAAGGGTTTGGTGGACATTGACCTTGAGTTTGGGAATTATAGTTCACCCACATCCAGAGAGCACTGTGGACTCAAACAATGATGGATCTGGACCAAACTTGACACAAATATTCCATATGCCCAAATATGAACACAGATGGAGTTTAAGGGAAATAGACCTTGACATTTGGGAGTTGTACTTACTGGGATTTATAGTTCACCTACAATCAAAGAGCATTCTGAACTCCACCAATGATGGAATTGAACCAATCATGGCATACAGGACTTCCATGACCAACAGAACACACTGGAAGGGTTTGGTGGGCATTGACCTTGAGTTTGGGTGTTGTAGTTCACCTACATCCAGAGAGCACTGTGGACTCAAACAATGATGGATCTGGACCAAACTTGGCACAAATATTCCACATGCCCAAATATGAAGACAGATGGAGTTTGGAGGAAATAGACCTTGCCATTTGGGATTTGTAGTTACTGGGATTTATAGTTCACTCCAATTAAAGAGCACTCTGAAACAAATGACAGAAATGGGACAAACTTCCCACACAGAACCCCCATGACAAACAGAAAATATACTTAAGGCCATCCAATCCAACTCTCTTCACCAGGGCAAGAAAATGTAATCAGAGCCCTCCTGACAAAGAGCCATCCAACCATAGATATAGATAGATAGATAGATAGATAGATAGATAGATAGATAGATAGGTAGATAGGTAGATAGGTAGATAGGTAGATAGGTAGATAGGTAGATAGATAGGTAGATAGGTAGATAGGTAGATATGATTCACACACAGAGATATAGTATCATAGATTTGAAAGGGACCCCTAATGAAGGACTATGATATGTTGCATGTCCCAGAGTAGGCAAACCAGACACTCTTCACATCAACACTGACAAAGAAACAGCAAGAAATTCTTTTTACCCACAAGCAAAAAGAAATTACATATATTAGAAACCAACTCTTTCTCATTACTTTATTTTCCAGATCACCAGACTGGGCCGCAGCAACACGTGGCAGGGGACAGCTAGTCTATATAAATAAAAATGTAGTGTTCATTTGTGGGATTAACATAACTCAAAAACCACTAGATGAATTGACATGAAATTTGGAGGCAATACACCTAACAGTCCAACGAGTGTCCATCATCCCTAAAAGCACACACACACACACACACACACACAAAACCCTAGCGGAACAGATTTAAACCCCCCCCAAAATACACCATATATACATATACAAATACACTCATATACATATACATATGCACACATTCATGCACACACACGTATATATATGCACAAACACACACAAATATACACATATATATACATATACACATGAACACACAAATATACATATATACACATACAAATATACATGCACACATATATATACATATACACATGCACACACATATACACAATATGCTTGTACACATAAATACACAAAGATATACACACGCACACACATATATACGCAAACGTAATATATACACAAATATACACACACACATAAACGTATATATGTTGTTGTTGTTCATTCGTTCAGTTTTCTCCGACTTCGTGACCTCATGGACCAGCCCACGCCAAAGCTCCCTGTCGGCCGTCACCACCCCCAGCTCCTTCAAGGTCATTCCAGTCACTTCAAGGATGCCATCCATCCATCTTGCCCTTGGTCGGCCCCTCTTCCTTTTACCTTCCACTTTCCCCAGCATAATTGTCTTCTCTAGGCTTTGCTGTCTCCTCATGATGTGGCCAAAGTACACTTCAACTTTGTCTCTAGTATCCTTCCCTCCAGTGAGCAGTCGGGCTTTATTTCCTGGAGGATGGACTGGTTGGATCTTCTCGCAGTCCAAGGCACTCTCAGAACTTTCCTCCAACACCACAGCTCAAAAGCATCTATCTTCCTTCGCTCAGCCTTCCCTAAGGTCCAGCTCTCACATCCGTAGGTGACTACAGGGAATACCATGGCTTTGACTAGGCGGATCTTTGTTGCCAGTCTGATGTCTCTACTCTTCACTATTTTATCGAGATTGGACATTGCTCTCCTCCCAAGAAGTAAGCGTCTTCTGATTTCCTGACCACAGTCTGCGTCTGCAGTAATCTTTGCACCTAGAAATACAAAGTCTGTCACGGCCTCCACATTTTCTCCCTCTATTTTCCAGTTGTCAGTCATTCTTGTTGCCATATATATATACATATACATACACAAAACACATATACACAGACTGGGCCACAGCAACGCTTGGCAGGGGACGGCTAGTTGTATATAATTACATGTGAGCATCCTTAGAATTTGGTATCCGGAGGGTGGGGAGTGTTCTCGGAATCCAACCCCAGCAGATATCAAGGGCCCACCATAAAAATGTAACATATCAATCAGTTCAAAAAAAGGCTTATATTATGTATTTACTGCTCTCATATTCTGTTTATCTTGTGTGGGAGTGTCCAAGGTAGTTCATAGTTCTTCCACCAATTCAAATCTTCACAGTAACACGGGAATTTGAGTGGATGAGGGTTGTGTGACCTATAGAGTTTGTATTGTACATTCAATTCTGTAATATGAAAGGCCTGCTGCTCTTTTCCTCCTTTTTTGCTGCTGTGTTTGTAATGTGGCTCTCAGAGTCAATGTTTACCTTGAGCAAACTATAGGGCTTGGGGACAAAGGTACACAGAGATGCCCATGTGGAATTCTTATGCAATCTAGGACTCGCAAATGATCCTTGTTTACTAACAGGATTTGGTGCCAAGTGATAGGAGCTGGCAAAGCCCATTTGAGGTTCTTTATAATCTATCCATCTACAAGGGTTGAATGAAAAGTAATGCCTCCGCCTTCGTTACTTGGGTTTGATTGGGAATATTTTAATAACTCAAGTACAGATATAATCCTTAGAACAGGGGTGTTCAAACTAAGGCCTGGGGGCCAGATACGGCCCTCCAAGGTCATTTATCCGGCCCTCCCTCAGGGTCAACCTAGGTCTAAAACTACTTGAAAGCACACAACAACAACAACAATCCTATCTCATCAGCCAAAAGCAGGCCCACACTTCCCATTGAAATACTAATAAGTTTATATTTGTTAAAATCATTCTTCATTTTAATTATTGTATTGTTTTAAAGTGTTTTTTGCACTACAAATAAGATATGTGCAGTGTGCATAGGAATTTATTCATCTTTTTTTTTTCAAATTATAATCCAGCCCTCGAAGGACTGTGACCTGGCCCTCTGTTTAAAAAGTTTGATGATCCCTGCCTTAGAATTGTCAGAGTGAAAATTCGGGGGGCTATGCGCAGCGGAAGAGGTTACTAGATCACACAGACACAAATCAGGACACTGCAGTCTTTCAGGATTTAAAAACTTATGGCCGGACCAGATGTAATAGTTAAAAATTAAAAAATAAACGCTGGGCATGAACAAGGTAGGATATATCTAATCGGAGGGTTTTAAAGAAGCGAGGGGAGCACAATCCAAGCGGATAGTTAAGGTGCATTTGAGGACATTTTGCTGGGAATTATTTCCTTATTCCAGGAAGGCACACTGGAACAGCCACGTTTTCAGGCTCCTCCTAAAGACTGCCAACGTTGGGGCATGCCTGATATCCCTGGGAAGTGAGTTCCAGAGTTGGGGGGCCACCACAGAGAAGGCCCTCTCTCTCGTCTCCACCAATCGTGCCTGCAAGGGAGGTGGGAACAAAATAAGTTCAACAGTGACAAATGCAAGTTACTCCACTTTGGCAGGAAAAACAAAATGCAAAGATACAGAATGGGGGACAATGCCTGGCTCGAGAGTAGTACGTGTGAAAAAGATCTCGGAGTCCTCGTGGACAACAAGTTAAACATGAGCCAACAATGTGATGTGGCAGCAAAAAAAGCCAATGGGATTTTGGCCTGCATCAATAGGAGCATAGTGTCTAGATCAAGGGAAGTAATGCTACCTCTCTATTCTGCTTTGGTTAGACCACACCTGGAATATTGCGTCCAATTCTGGGCACCACAATTGAAGAGAGATATTGACAAGCTGGAATGTGTCCAGAGGAGAGCGACTAAAATGATAAAAGGTCTGGAGAACAAGCCCTATGAGGAGCGGCTTAAGGAGCTGGGCATGTTTAGCCTGAAGAAGAGAAGGCTGAGAGGAGATATGATAGCCATGTATAAATATGTGAGAGGAAGCCACAGGGAGGAGGAAGCAAGCTTGTTTTCTGCTTCCCTGGAGACTAGGACGCGGAACAATGGCTTCAAACTACAAGAGAGGAGATTCCATCTGAACATGAGGAAGAACTTCCTGACTGTGAGAGCCGTTCAGCAGTGGAACTCTCTGCCCCGGAGTGTGGTGGAGGCTCCTTCTTTGGAAGCTTTTAAACAGAGGCTGGATGGCCATCTCTCAGGGGTGATTTGAAGGCAATATTCCTGCTTTTTGGCAGGAGGTTGGACTGGATGGCCCATGAGGTCTCTTCCAACTCTTTGATTCTATGATTCTCCAGATGAACGAAGAGACCGTGTGGGTTTGTACACAGAAATGCAGTCACGCAGGTAGGTGGGTCCCAAACCGTTCAGGGCTTTATAGGTAAGAACCTACACCTTGAATTGGGACCGGAAAATGAATGTCAGCCAGTGTAGCTCCTTAAACAGGGGGGTTGACCACTCCCTGTAAGTTGCACCAGTTAGTAACCTGGCTGCCACCCGTTGTACCAATTGGAATTTCCGAGCCGTCTTCAAGGGCAGCCGCACGTAGAGTGCATTACAGTAATCCAATCTGGAGGTGACTAAGGCATGGACCTCCCTGGCCAGATCCAACTTCACGAGGTACGGTCGCAGCTGGCGCACGAGTCTTAATTGTGCGAAGGCCCTCCCGGCCACCGCCGACGCCTGAGCCTCAAGCGTAAGTGATGAGTCCAGGAGGACACCCAAGCTGCGGACCTGTGCCTTCAGAGGGAGTGCAACCCCATCCAGCACACGTTGCCACCCTATACCCCGATCCGGCTTACGATCGACCAGGAGGACCTCTGTCTTGTCAGGATTGATCCTCAGTTTATTCATCCTCATCCAGACAGCCACAGCGGCCAGGCACTCGTTCAGCACCCGAGGGGTTTCCTTGGAGTTAGGTGGAAAAGAGTAGTAGAGTTGGGTGTCATCTGTGTAGACATGCCTAAATCAGAACACTCCTTTATTTATCTTTTGTTCAATGTGTATGTTTGGAAAGGCAGGTTTTTCTGGTGGTTATATCACATTAACAAGGTGTGCTGATCATCTCAAATAAGACATAGAGCATTGTTTGGTCCTCTGTTACAGGACAGGCTTTGATGGCTTCTTGGTTTTGTTCTTTAACTCTTACTTTTGATCTCACTCTCCTGTGTAGCTTGAGAAAAGTGTCCGCCGACTACGAGAGAAGTTCCACGGGAAGGTGGACATCCCAGATGCTGTGATGCTGATGCGGCAGTTCAGCAACAACCATGACCTCGCCTGCAAGCGCATCATCCTCTGTAAAGACGAATTGGACGATGAGCCAGGTCTTTGCTCTGTTGTTACTTCTTCTGTGCTGAATGGGAGGAGGGATGAAGTGTCCGTAGGTAAAGAGTGAGCTCCATAAGAGGCGAAGTAGTATGATCAGAGCATCTTGGAAAAGTTGGCTGATTTGGACTATTGCTTCCAGATTATGGAATTTGTAGATTTTACACTGACAGATTATGAAATAAGAAAAGATTGGGAAATAACCAGTTTTTTAAAAAAAACAAAAACATGGTGATGGTTTAAACTGGTTTTTGTTTTTATCTTGCATTAATGTCTTAATGGGAAAATGAATCCTTATTGCATGGCTTTATGTTATACATTAGAAAGTATTTACGCATTCGTAGACGCATTTCTGTCTATGAATCCACACGACCTCTTCGATTTTCCGGAGAGGCTCTTCTCTCGCTCCCGCTTGCATCGCAAGTGCGACTTGTGGGGAGGAGAGAGAGGGCCTTCTCTGTGGTGGCTCCCCGGCTCTGGAATTCAAGCCCCCACACTGGCAATCTTCAGGAGGAACCTGAAAACCTGGTTATTCCAATGTGCCTGCAATGACTGAATGTAAGATACTCCCTGACCAAACTTTGCATAAAATGACCTCAGAAACACTTTAGTTTATGGTCCGTGCAGTTAAATCCTTCCTCATCCTTGGATCCTCCTCCCCGATAATTTATATTGTCCTATCTCCCAGTGTTTTAAAATTTTATCATTGAATTTGGGCTTGCCCAGTCTAATCCTTTGTGTTTTAATGTTTGCTTTTTATATTGCTGTGTTGCTTATTATATTGGTTTTACATTTTATGTATTTTATTTTCTGGTTTTGTTATGCTTTTGTGTTATATTGTGTTTACTGTACTGGTGGCCTCATGTAAGCCGCATCGAGTCTCCCTGGGGGAGATGGAGCGGGGCATAAATAAAGTATTATTATTATTATTATTATTAATCATATGGTAATGCCTAAAAGTGTTTTTCAAAGTTATTTAATTTGGCGGGATACAAATAAATTATTATTATTATTTGATACATAACAAGATTAGTACAAAGCAAACAAGATCACTTTCTGGCTGTTGTATTGGATCACACGTCGAATACTTCCCAAGTGCCTAGGACTGTGTGATGTATCGGTGAATAATGCATGCATATCCGGGTAGGGTGGCCTTTTGAGCTGACAGATGATAATTTTGTCAGTGCTGATTGTTTTTAAGTGCAGGCCAAGGTCTTTAGGCACTGCACCCAGTGTGGCAGTCACCACTGGGACCACCTTTACTGGCTTGTGCCAGAGTCTTTGCAGTCTTTGCAGTTCTGTATCCTCATATTGTGTAAGCTTTTCCAGTTGCTTCTCATCAATCCTGCTGTCGCCTGTTTGTTTGTGGGATTAACATAACTCAAAAACCACTGGATGAATTGACACCAAATTTGGACAGCGTACACCTAACAACCCAATGCATGTCCTTCACTCAATTTTTTTTGATTTTGTCATTTGGGAGTTGTAGTTGCTGGGATTTATAGTTCAGCTACAATCAAAGAGCATTCTGAACTCCACCAACGATGGAATTGAACCAAACATGGCACACAGAACTCCCATAAACAACAGAAAACACTAGAAGGCTTTAGTGGGCATTGACCTTGAGTTTGGGAGTTGTAGTTCACCTACATCTAGAGAGCACTGTGGACTCAAAACAATGATGGCACGAATATTCCATATGTCCAAATACGAACACAGATGGAGTTTGGGGGAAATAGAGAGCACTGTGGACTCAAAACAATGATGGCACGAATATTCCATATGTCCACATACGTATGTCCATATGTCCAAATATGTCCAAATACGAACACAGATGGAGTTTGGGGGAAATAGAGCTTGACATTTGGGAGTTGTAGTTATTGGGATTTATAGTTCACCTACAATCAAAGAGCATTCTGAACCTCACCAACGACAGAATTGGGGCAGACTTCCCACACAGAACGCCCATGACCGACAGAAAATTCTTAAGGCCATCCAGTCCAACTTCATCAGGGCAAGAAAATGTAATTAAAGCCCTCCTGACAAAGAGTCTTCCAGCCACAGATATAGATAGATATATGTATGATTCACACATACACACAGTATCATAGATTTGAAAGGGACCCCTAAAGAAGGACAATTATATGTTGCCTGTTCCAGAGTAGGCAAACCAGACAATCTCCACATCAACACTGACAAAGAAACAACAAGAAATACTGTTTACCCACAAGCATAAAGACATTACATATATTAGAAACCAACACTTCCTCGCTATTTTATTTTCCAGATCACCAGACTGGGCCACAGCAACGCGTGACAGGGGATGGCTAGTAATAAATAAACCCATAATATTGGCTCCCAAACCTGCCCTTGACTTATACATGGGCTTGACATATAAGTATAGATGTCATTTATTTTCTATAGACCCTGCTGTAAAATGTGAGGGAATGCCCACTATAAATCCTTTTCTGGAAGCATTCTTACCCTGATAAGTGATCTAAAACATACTGGAATGCTTTAATCTTGGATTCATCAAAAACCCTAGAAGTTTGTATGTTAGGTTCTTGTGGGTTTTTTCGGGCTATGGAGCCATGTTCTAGAGGCATTTCTCCTGATGTTTCGCCTGCATCTATGGCAAGCATCCTCAGAGGTTGTGAGGTCTGTTGGAAGTGGGAAAAATGGGTTCATATATCTGTGGAATGGCTGGGGTGGGGCAAGGAGCTCTTCCCTACTGCAGTTAGGTGTGAATGTTTAGCTGATCACCTTCATTAGCATTTGAAGGCCTGCCTGAGCCTGGGAAAATCTGTTGCTGGGAGGTGTTAATCTGTGCCTGGTTTTTTCCTCTCTGTTGTTTAGCTGTTATAATTTTAGAGTTTTTTAATACTGGTAGCCAGATTTTGTTCATTTTCATGGTCTCTTCCTTTCTGTTGAAATTGTCCACATGCTTGTGGATTTCAATGGCTTCTCTGTGTAGTCTGACATGGTGGTTGTTGGTGTGGTCCAGCATTTCTGTGTTCTCAAATAAAATGCTGTGTCCAGGCTGGTTCATCAGGTGCTCTGCTATGGCTGACTTCTCTGGTTGAAGTAGTCTGCAGTGCCTTTCATGTTCCTTGATGCGTGTCTGGGCGCTGCGTTTGGTGGTCCCTATGTAGACTTGTCCACAGCCAAGTCAGCCATAGCAGAGCACCTGATGAACCAGCCTGGACACAGCATATTATTTGAGAACACAGAAATGCTGGACCACACCAACAACCACCATGTCAGGCTACACAGAGAAGCCATTGAAATCCACAAGCAAGAAAAAACCAGGCACAGATTAACACCTCCCAGCAACAGATTTTCCCAGGCTCAGGCAGGCCTTCAAATGCTAATGAAGGTGATCAGCTAAACATTCACACCTAACTGCAGCAGGGAAGAGCTCCTTACCCCACCCCAGCCATTCCACAGATATATGAACCCATTTTTCCCACTTCCAACAGACCTCACAACCTCTGAGGATGCTTGCCATAGATGCAGGCGAAACGTCAGGAGAAATGCCTCTAGAACATGGCTCTATAGCCCGAAAAAACCCACAAGAACCTAGTGATTCCAGCCATGAAAGCCTTCGACAATACAGTTTGTATGTTATTTGTCATATGGGTTTTTTTTTCTAACTTGCCTTTTTGTTCTGTAGACTTGGACCCAGAAGGCAGAGGGAGATTCAGCAATGATCCTGTGGCTCAGGTAATGATCCCATTGTTTAGCTGAAGTGAAGGTTGATGGCTGGGGAAATAGATGAGCAACTGGCAGCAACTTCTCAAAGGTATGCATGGAGACTGGAAAAGAGAGGAAAAGAATAGAAATGAACTTCCATCCGCTAAACGGTAGAATTACCTCTGGTTTAAGTTGTAAGTTTTCACTCCAAAGATGGAAAAACATCAAGGAAGTAATATGGGTGGAAAGCATTTGGCTCTTCAAACCTTTTGGTCTTCGGTTCCCACAAGCCCCAGTTAGTCATTTGTAAAATATTATGGGAGATGTAGGATTATGAATTGGGACAGATTATGCCAAAATGGAGTAATGCACAGTCACAAGGAATAAACTTGGTTTTTTTTCCATACAGATTTTGTAGGCAATGTCAGCTGAGATTTTATGGACTGCTTGGTTTCATAATCAGTTTCATGATCTTTGTAAAAGCACAATTGAATTATAAAGTTATGCAAAGCACCAAATGTACTGGTACTGATTTAGCAATCCCGTAATACATCTATTCGTCTGGGATTTGAAACGCTCAGTGGTGCATGTTGCTATTTCATTGAATTTCAGGCGTTCACCGAAATTGATACCTTAATGGCACAACCAAAATTTGAATCAGTGGTTTAAAATTGCAAGCCTACATCATCTACTAGTGCCAAAAATGTAGCTGTATTTTAATCCATTCTACCGTTTGTTTATTTTTTTTTAAAATACTTACAGATGTTTTCATTGGATGGAGGAGACTATAAATCTTCCCAATAATAACCTCAGCACAGTGATTGTCCACAATCGTGGTATTATTTAACAACATTTATATGTGGAGTATGTTTCTAGATGGGCAAAATTCTCATTCATAGGATTTTACATGGAATCCAAACTATATCGGTTTCTGTGTTGTCAAAAACTCATGGACAGAATCACTGGACTGCTGTATGGCCATGTTCCAGAAGCATTCTGTAACACAGAAATTCTGGATTTCTCTAATAACTACCATGTCAGACTACACAGAGAAGCCATTGAAATCCACAAGCATGTGGACAATTTCAACAAAATGGAGGAAACCATCAAAATCTGGCTACCAGTATTAAATACTCTAAAACCAGGACAGTAAATAAAGAGCAACACTCAGAAAATGGGAATTCCAGACAGGAAACACTCAGGGCCAGCTAACACCTCCCAACAAAGGATTCCCTCAGACAGGAAGCAGCCAGGCTTTGAAGCTGCAAGGCCATTTAGTGCTAATCAAGCTGGCCAATTGTAACATTCTTACTTGCTGTGAGTTTTCCAGACTGTATGAATATGTTCCAGAAGCATTCTCTCCTGACATTTTGCCCATATCTATGGCAGACATCCTCAGAGTTTGTGGTCTGTTAGAAACTAGGCAAGTGGGGTTTATATATCTGTGGAATGTCCAGCATGGGAGAAAGAATTCTTGTCTGTTTGAGGCAAGGATTACTTAGGCAATCCCTTATAGTCCGAGGATGATGGTACTCCAAGTGTAGTATCCTGGCGGTGGGTCTGTAGGTGACTGTGGAGCCCTATTCTTGATCTACATCTTCTCCCACAGTGAGGGCATCGGTTTCTAAGTGAAAGGCGGTCCCGGTCGGGGTTGGTTTGACACGCCTTCCTCTTGGCACGTTTCTCTCTTTCGCCCTTCATTCATGCCTCTTCAAATTCTGCAGCACTGCTGGTCATAGCTGACCTCCAAATGGAGCACTTGCCTCAAACAGACAAGAATTCTTTCTCCCATGCTGGACATTCCACAGATATATAAACCCCACTTGCCTAGTTTCTAACAGACCACAAACTCTGAGGATGCCTGCCATAGATATGGGCAAAATGTCAGGAGAGAATGCTTCTGGAACATGTTCATACAGTCTGGAAAACAACAACCCTGTATCAGTTTCGATTTTCCACCTAACTGTAGTTTTACATTACTTACACGCACAAAATGTTAAGAAGGGAAATACAGAATAGATGCACAATGTCCTGGAAGCATTACGGCCAGTCTTCTGGAAGCATTCGCGTTCCTCATAATAGAATAATGTTACGAGGCGCAAACTTGGCTTATTCGTTTTTTAAAAGAATGTTTTATTAAGTTTTAGCAGAAAAATATATCATCAAACAGGACAAAGAAAAAGGACACATTTAACCAAACAAACATAACATAATCCAGTTAAATGATTAAAAATAAAGACACTACTTTAGTGACTTGTCTTGACTTCTTTCCTTCCCTTTGAGGTAGGGCCTCTTCCTTAGTCTTCTTACATTCCTTTTGGTGAAAAGAAAACTTAAATATTTGATGTTTATTTTTGTTCACAGAGACTTATTATTTCCTTGTTTCCTGTAATGTTTAAGCTTTTGAGTTTTTTCGTCGTTTTTTAATACATTAACTCACTATTCCCATAAATCTCCATTTATTTATTGGTAGAAATATTCTACCCTTCCTATTGGAAGGCATATTCCTTAAAATATGTCTCCACTTTCTCTCACTCTTTCCATACCAGCTCTCCTTCATTATCCATGTTAATTTGTCCATTTCCATCACTTCTCTTAATTTCAGATTCTTTTTTGCCAGTGTAGGATCAGGAAATGTAAAGTGAATTTCGAAAAGAAGACATTTAAGAATAGGTTAAAGTGAGCAGGAAGGGGAAAGAGTGCACTTCACAAATCTGTCGATGGATTTCTGCAGCAGGCAGGTTCCTTGCTGACAAAAACCGTATCACTGAGCGAACCTCAAATGCGGCGGGTGAGTTGATAGTCTTAAACATTTTTAAAGCACAGAACAGAACCGTACAGGTTAGCAACAGAGCGGAAACTGAGCACAGTTGTTCCCGAGGCATGCCGGTACATGACACACACGCTCGTTGCGGTATGCGCGGGAACTACTAGTGTTTACTTTAAAAATACCCCTCGTATATGAGATTGTCAAATAATTAATAAAAAATAAAGTTAAAAAAATAAATGTGGTAAATCAATAAATAGGGTCAGCTAGAGCAGAATCTGAATTTCTCCCAGCTTAAACCTTATTGCATTTAATGCAGACATGATACAGCAGCCTGACACCAAAAATCTGTATTTCTACAGCTCTTCTTCCCCAGCCTCCAAATACTGATGCTGCTAAAGAAAAACCCTTTGACGTAGATAGAGAATGAAAGGGCTGGCATAAAAATACTTTGAGAAATTCTGCATCGACACTGATCCATTCAAAGTGGAATTATTAATTAATGAGAAACGAGCGACCTTTCCAATCTTCCAGATGAAATGTTCTTTAGAACTCAGAAGTGTGTTTGTTTTTTATTTATTTATTTATTTATTTATTTACTTTGCTTATATACCGCTGTTCTCAGCCCGGGGGCAACTCACAGCGGTGTACAACATAGAAACAGGTTCAAATTCAAGACACAGTCTAAAATAATCCATCTAGCATTAACCAAAAACATCGTCATCAAAAACATCATCAATAATACAAAAGCCATTCCACATCGTCTCATCGTCTAAACCACAATCCAGTGTCATTTTCCGTTATTCCATTCCTGTCGTCATTACCAATTATTGCACTTCTTGTTCGAGCGCTTTCTTGAACAGCCAAGTCTTTAATTTCCTGCGGAATATCAACAGAGAAGGGGCCTGTCTGATGTCCACGGGAAAGGTGTTCCACAGCCGAGGAGCCACCACTGAGAAGGCCCTATCTCTCGTCCCCGCCAGGTGTGCCTGTGAGGCAGGCGGGATTGAGAGCAGGGCCTCCCCGGACGATCTCAAAGTCCTGGTGGGCTCGTAGGTCGAGATGCGGTCAGAAAGGTATCTTGGGCCGGAACCGTTTAAGGCTTTATAGGCCAATGCCAGCACCTTGAATTGAGCCCGGTAGCAAATCGGCAGCCAGTGGAGCTGGGACAACAAGGGGGTTGTATGCTCCCTGCGTCCCGCTCCTGTTAGTAACATGGCTGCCGCACGTTGGACCAATTGAAGCTTCCGGGCCGTCTTCAAGGGCAACCCCACGTAGAGAGCGTTGCAGTAGTCTAAGCGGGATGTAACCAGAGCGTGGACTACCATGGCCAAGTCAGACTTCCCGAGGTACGGGCGCAGCTGGTGCACAAGCCTTAGCTGTGCGAATGCTCCCCTGGTCACCGCCGAGACCTGGGGCTCCAGGCTCAGCGATGAGTCCAGGATCACACCCAAGCTGCGAACCTGCGCCTTCAAGGGGAGTGCGACCCCGTCCAACACAGGCTGTAACCCTATGCCCTGTTCGGCCTTGCGACTGACCAGGAGTACCTCTGTCTTGTCTGGATTCAATTTCAGTTTGTTCGCCCTCATCCAGACCGTTACAGCAGCCAGGCACCGGTTCAGGACCTCGACAGCCTCCTTAGTAGCAGGTGGAAAGGAGTGACAGAGTTGGACATCATCTGCGTACAGATGACATCGTACCCCGAAACTCCGGATGATCTCACCCAGCGGCTTCATGTAGATATTAAACAGCATGGGGGACAGTATTGAGCCCTGTGGAACCCCACAAGACAAAGGTTGTAGAGTTGAACAGGTGTCCCCCAATAACACCTTCTGGGACCGACCCTCCAGGAATGACCGGAGCCACTGTAAAGCAGTGCCTCCGAGACCCATCCCCACAAGGCGTTCCAGAAGGATACCGTAGTTGACGGTATCGAAGGCCGCTGAGAGGTCCAGCAGCACCAACAGGGACACACTCACCCCTGTCGAGCTCCCGGCGCAGATCATCCACTAAGGCGACCAAGACTGTCTCAGTTCCATGATCCGGTCTGAAACCACATATTGTCCAGGGTTGTATGGATCCTATATGACGACAATGAATTACGTGCCTACAGTTGTCTGGTAGCTGCTTCCAATTCTCTTTCTTCTCTTTTTAGAAAGTGGTGGACAAACTGACGAAAGAAGAGGAGCAAAAGAAACAGGTAATTAAACTGGGGGACAAGCACTTTTTTTGCTGAGTTATGGCCAGTGGGTTGATCAAAGCTGACTGATAAATCACTTAAAAAAATATTGTTGTTAGAAGTTTTGTATTGTAGACACTATTGGAACAGCCTATAACTGTTTATATCTGTCCATCTATATATCTTATATTACTTCTAAACTCTCCTAATTTTTCCCTCCTCCATCAACATAAAAGACTTCAATTTGACTTCCCACCTTCCAATCAAAGACATTAACATGAAACATAGTTATCTGACTATAATTTTCTTATAAAAACCTCGCTTTTCTACCTTACCACCCATTATGGTTGAAGACCACTTCGTGAGTGTTTCCTTTTTAAATCACCCTATGTGATAGCCAATCTTTTGATGATCTATATAAAGAAAAATGTAATGTTCGTTTGTGAGATTAACAATACTCTAAAACCACTGGACAAATTGATCCCAAATTTGGACAGCATATACCTAACAACCCAATGTATGTCCTTCACTCAAAAATTATGATTTTGCCATTTGGGAGTTGTCGTTGCTGGGATTTATAGTTCACCTACAATCAAAGAGCATTCTGAACTCCACCAATGATGGAATTGAACCAAACGTGGCATACAGGACTCCCATGACCAACGGAAAATACTAGAAGGGTTTGGTGGGCATTGACCTTGCGTTTGGGAGTTGTAGTTCACCTACAGCCAGAGAGCACTGTGGACTCAAACAAGGATGGATCTGGGGGAAATAGACCTTGACATTTGGGAGTTGCAGTTACTGGGATGTATAGTTCACCTACAATCAAAGAGCATTCTGAACCCCACAAATGACAGAATTGGGGCAAACTTCCCACACAGAACCCCCATGACCAACAGAAAATACTTAAGGCCACCCAGTCCAACTCCCTTCACCAGGACAAGAAAACGTAATTAAAGCCCTCCTGATAAAAAGCCATCCAGCCATGGGAAGGATATTGTACACTATGGCCCCAAAAGCTCCTGATGATTAAAACTGTTTAACTTTGATTTTTTCTCTCTTTGTAGGCATCAAGCAATGGAAATGACAAAATCAAGGTGTGTATATAAATAGGATGGTTGTAGTTGTAACAGAATCTAAGGGAGGAGAAATGGGGAAGGAGGAAAAAGAAGTCATCTGGAGACTTCATGAATTTCATAGTGTTTTTAAAGCCAAGGAATACTCAGTGGTTGGTTTGTCAGGTTCTTCTACTTTTTTTAATCATGTCAGAAGCAACTTGAGAAACTGCAAGTCGCTTCTGGTGTGAGAGAATTGGCCGTCTGCAGAGAGAATGGTAAAGGATGTTATACTTATTTTGTACAAGTTGCCATCTACATACAGATCTAGACATGTTTCATTATTTCTGAATGTATATTTTCTGATTATATATGAGATTGTGTCAAATAATTAACAAAAAATACAGGGGAAAAAAAGAAAAAACTACAAGAAAGGAGATACCACCTGAACATGAGGAAGAACTTCCTGACTGTGAGAGCCGTTCAGCAGTGGAACTCTCTGCCCTGGAGTGTGGTGGAGGCTCCTTCTTTGGAGGCTTTTAAACAAAGACTGGATGGCCATCTGTCGGGGGTGCTTTGAATGCAATTTTCCTGCTTCTTGGCAGGAACATGACATGTTCCATTATTTCTGAATGTATATTTTCTGATTATATATGAGATTGTGTCAAATAATTAACAAAAAATAAAGGGGAAAAAAGGAAAAAAACTACAAGAAAGGAGAATCCACCTGAATATTAGGAAGAACTTCCTGACTGTGAGAGTCGTTCAGCAGTGGAACTCTCTGCCCCGGAGTGTGGTGAAGGCTCCTTCTTTGGAGGCTTTTAAACAAAGACTGGATGGCCATCTGTCGGGGGTGATTTGAATGCAATATTCCTGCTTCTTGGCGGGGGGTTGGACTGGATGGCCCATGAGGCCTCTTCCGACTATGAATCTATTATTTTATCCCAAATCAAAGATATATGTGACTTGCAAAGAACAGATTTCATTCCTACAACCTCAAATTAAATCTATGTATGCAAAAGTTCTCCCTTTGAGAAGTCTTTAAGTCCAGTTGAGCTTCTCTCTTCAAGATAGTTATCCATTCAGTCCAATAATAGAGGCTGTGTTCCCTTCCACTGTTGCTTTCTTCTTTCCCGTCTTCCATTTATCAGTGGCCTTTTCACATTACATAGTTATAGCATTATGATTCCACTTTGACTTTTATGGCTGCATCCTATTGTTTAGGGAGGGATGCTCCTCTTGTGCCTCTGATCAAAGTACAAACTTCAAGCTCCCATTTCATCTTGCCATGATAGTTAAACTGCAAGTGTGTAATATGTGAATGGACTCATGGGCACACGTTGGGTGGTTGTGAGGGCAGCAAGTGGGAAATGCTGTTCTTGGTCTTTTAATAATTTGGGGAGAAACTGTAAGATTTAGGCAACCTTTGAGGTCCCATTCCCATGCTGCTTGTGTATTCTTTCCTAGGAGATTGCTCAAAATCTGAAGGTTTTGCCCCTGACTGAAGAGAACCTACGTATGTTTAATCAAGCCAAAAACAACCAGATCCCCACACGTGACCGACAGTTTGCCTGCCAGCCCTGTGACAACATGTGGTGGCGACGTGTTCCACGGCGAAAAAAGGTTTGCATGTGTCTGATTGAGGGAGAGAGTGTACACACATTTTAAGTTTGTTTAACATGTACATGTTGTACCTGGTCATCCGATTGGCCCTTTGAGGCATCTCTTCCAAGAGAAAGCTGTGTTTACTTTGGATATTTTCCCTTGTTGCCCTTGCCTCTCCCGTTCCTCTCTCTTTTCTGTTGTGTCCTCACCATTGTTGTTCATTTGTTCAGTCATTTCCGTCTCTTCGTGACCTCATGGACCAGCCCACGCCAGAGCTCCCTGTCGGCCGTCACCACCCCCAGCCCCTTCAAGGTCAATCCAGTCACTTCAAGGATCCCATCCGTCCATCTTGTCCTTGGTCGGCCCTTCTTCCTTTTTCCTTGCATTTTCCCCACATAATTGTCTTCTCCAAGCTTTCCTGTCTCCTCCTGATGTGGCCAAAGTACTTCATCTTGGCATCTACTATCCTTCCCTCCTATGAGCAGTCAGGCTTTATTTCCTGGAGTATGGACTGGTTGGATCTTCTCACAGTCCAAGGCACTCTCAGAACTTTTCTCCAACACCACAGTTCAAAAGCATCTATCTTCTTTCGCTCAGCCTTCCCTTCATCACCATTAGGTAAAGGTAAAGGTAGTCCCCTGACATTAAGTCCAGTCATGTCTGACTCTGGGGTGTGGTGCTCATCTCCATTTCTAAGCTGAAGAGCCAGCGTTGTCCGTAGACACCTCCAAGTTCATGTGGCCGGCATGACTGCATGGAGTGCTGTTACCTTCCTGCCGGAGCGGTACCTATTGATCTACTCACATTTGCATGTTTTCGAACTGCTAGGTTGGCAGAAGCTAGGACTGACAGTGGTAGCTCACACCGCTCCCCGGAATCGAACCTGCGACCTTTCGATCAACAAGCTCAGCAGCTCAGTGCTTTAACCCACGGCACCACCGGGGGCTCCTCATCACCATTATCCCAGTTTAAAAAGGAAAAATGTTTGAGATGAAGAATACTTCGCGGTGGCAGATATTTGTTAAGATTAGATGTGCCACTTAAGCAAGACAGGCTTGTTCCTTTTGGACTATAGTACGATCCCCAGAATCTCCTGGCTACCATGTCTTAAGTTCTCAAGCCTTCTGCTGACCATTTTAATTTCTCAGGAGAGCTCCAGAACCAGAAATAAATCCCAAAAGGAAATTTATGAGATTTCTCGGATGAGGCAGCTCCATGCCAATAGCCTTCTATTGTGATTGAGCAGGATTTTATTTTTATTTTTATTTGTTTATATAGTACTAGCTGTACCCACCATGCGTTGCTGTGGCCAACCTTCCCTTCCTCTTTCTCTCCCTCTTTCTTTCTCTCCTTCCCTCCCCCTTCTTCTTTCCCCTTTCTTTCCCTTCTGCTTTCTCTCCTTTCTTCCTTCTCTACCTCCTTCCTTTCTTCCTCCATGCTGAGGAGCTTTCCTCCGATCGATGTCCTTAAAGGCACCTTTATTACCTTCCTGTTAAAAGCGGTACCTATTTTATCTACTTGCAATTCTGCTTTCGATCTTCTAAGTGGGCAGGTGAGTTGGGGCTAATGGCGGGTGCTCACTGCCAGTGTTTCGATTGGCAGGATTTTTCTGCAGCACGGCAGTTTAGCCTACCATCCTAAAGAAGTGTTTGTGTATGAGAGAGAAAGAGAGATGGGGAGGGAGGGAGACTGCGACCGTTGAAGATTGGGTGTCTGTTCACACTATTCTTTGTCACTCCACACAGGTATCCCGTTGCCGCACGTGTGGGATCCGTTATGACCCAGTGCCGTGCGAAGAAATGTGGGGCTACGCAGAATTCGAGTGTCCCTCATGTCACCGCACCTTTAAGTGAGACCCAAGGATGCGTACTCTTCAGAAATATCGGCAGGGGTAGTACCTTCATTTGCCACCCCAAAGCATTGGGAACTGCCCCTAGCTCTCCTAGCACTGAATTGAAACTGCTTTCTTGTTTTGTAAACACTCCTTCATTAAGCTTGTAATGTGGATGGGTAATTTGCTCTTTGTGGGTCTTTTGCACAGTGCACAGAGCCAGTGTATTGTAGTCATTCGAGTGTTGGACTAAGACCCCTTCTGCACTGCCATATAGTCCAGTTCAAAGCAGAGAATCTGGATTTTATAGGGCAGTGTAGTGGACTTACCAATGTTTCTAGTGTGTCTTGCTGTGGATTGACCACAATTTTAAAGATTGCAAAATTAAAATCTAAAAAAAAAAAAAGTATTATAAGTAGATAAGTAATGCAATAAGTTAATGTTACATTATTTTTCCCCTACAAAATATGTAACATAAATACGAGGGGTATTTTTTAAGTAAGGTCCGTTGGAACATAAGTACACAACGAAAGTTTATTTCAAAAAAGTAAATTTATTTTCAGAAAGTACATACGTCACTCTATTTTTTGACATAGTTGCCAAGTTTGTTCAAACACTTATCATACCTCTGAACTAATTTTAAAATACCCTCTTCATAAAAACTTGCCGCCTGCTGAAGCCACCAAATTGTCTGTAATCAAAGAAGGGCGATCGGAGTGGTCCTCATCATGGACGTTGTCACGGCCATCTTTGAATTGTCGTACCCACTTACGCACTTTGCTTTCACTCATAACAGTATCACCGTACACATCTGTCGATGAATTTCTGCAGCAGGCAGGTTCCTTGCTGACAAAAACCGTATCACTGAGCGAACCTCACATGCGGCGGGTGAGTTGATAGTCTTAAACATTTTTAAAGCACAGAACAGAACCGTACAGGTTAGCTACAGAGCAGAAACTGAGCACAGTTGTTCCCGAGGCATGCCGGTACACGACGCACATGCTCGTTGCGGTATGCGCGCGAACTACTAGTGTCTACAACAAAACGGACCTTACTTAAAAAATACCCATCGATTTATTTTGTTTTATACATTTTTTTAAAAAACACTTGTATTTTAGTTATAGAAGGAAAAGAGAGGGAACATAAACAATTTAAGGGTTTCTCAGATTTTATGGTTTCATGTGATAAACTAGTTTGAGAACCACTGATCTAGAGGGTTACCTTGTTTTCGGGAAGGGTGAGAGGAGACATGATAGCCATGTTTAAATATGTGAAAGGGTGTCATAAGGAAGAGGAGGCAGGCTTGGTTTTTTGCTGCTCTGGAGACTAGGACTGGGAGCAATGTTATTTATTTATTTATTATTTATTTCGAGCTTTTATAACACGGCTTTCTCAACCTCTGAAGAGGGACTGAAGAGGCCAGCTAACAGCAGAGGGTTAAAATACAGTAAGATAAACCACAGTAAACATCATAACACAATAGTACAAAAATACATTAAAATACAATTATACAACTTAGAAAATCATAGAATCATAGAATCCTAGAGTTGGAAGAGACCTCATGGGCCATCCAGTCCAACCCCATTCTGCCAAGAAGCAGGAATATTGCATTCAAATCACCCCTGACAGATGGCCATCCAGCCTCTGTTTAAAAGCTTCCAAATGGTCAGTTCGTCAGAATAAACCATAAATTCCTCGGCATCCGCCCATGTGGTCAGCAGTTATTGACTCAATTATCATTCTGCGAATGCAGTATTCCAAAGCCATGTTTTTACCAGCTTTCTAAAAGTGAGGCGGGAAGGGGCAGATCTAATCTCCATCAGGAGGGAGTTCCAGAACCTAGGAGCCACCACCGAGAAGGCCCTGTCCCTCGTTCCCACCAATCACGATTGCGAAGGAGGTGGGGCCGAGAGCAGGCCCCCTCCAGAAGATCTTAATAACCTTAATGGGTTCAAATTACAGGAAAGATTCCACCTGAACATTAGGAAGAACTTCCTGACCGTAAAAGCTGTTCAGCAGTGGAACTCTCTGCCTCAGATTGTGGTGGAAGCTCCTTTCTTTGAATCTTTTAAGCAGAGGCTGAATGGCCATTTATTGGGGGTGCTTTAGTTGTGCTTTTCCTGCATGGCCAAAGGGGGTGTACTGGATAAATCATAATGGGGTCTCCTTCAATTTGTATGATTCTGTGATTTTCTCTAAAGTGTGAATCCTGTTCTGTTAGGACCTTGAAACGCAAAGTTAGAATATAGAATCAATAATAAACATTGTTGTCGAAGGCTTTAATGGCCGGAATCACTGGGTTGTTGTAGGTTTTTTCGGGCTGTATGACCATGTTCTAGAGGCATTCTCTCCTGACGTTTCGCCTGCATCTATGGCAAGCATCCTCAGATGCTTCAGACCTCACAACCTCTGAGGATGCTTGCCATAGATGCAGGCGAAACTTCAGGAGAGAATGCGTCTAGAACATGGCCATACAGCCCGAAAAGACCTACAACAACCCAATAATAAACATTGTTGATAAATTAAGAAACTCCCTTTGTCTCCTTCTTGCAGGGGATTTGGGCAGATGGGGGTCCCATCTCCCTGCTACAGTTGCCATAATCGTGTGTTCCCAAGCCGCATCCTTCCACCTCGTAGGACCCAGGGGCCAAGAAGCAGACATCGGCATGCCTGCTTAGCTGAAGACTGCTTCAACCGAATAGGTGAGAACAAATGTGCTGTCAGAGAGAATTATATTGTGGATCCCTTGGATAGCAGATACCAGTCCAGTATGTGCAGTCTTTGGGGTTGCAGCATCGTTCAGTTTACATTTGGCAGAAGTGAGAGTTGAAAGGTTTTTGGTGGTTAGCTTACACTGGCAGGTTATCATAACATGCTGGAGACCCTAGAGTAGGCATATATCCTACATCCTAGATATATCCTACCTCTGTTCACGCCCAGTGTTTATTGATTTATTACATCTGGCCCAGCCATAAGGTTTTTAATCTCTGTGTTATTGTGAGTTATATTAATTGTACTGTTTATTTGTTTTGTTGTTGTTTTTACTGATGTGTTGTTGTTTTTACTGATGTGTTGTTGGGATTGGCCTCATGTAAGCCACCCCGAATCCCCATCGGGGAGATGGTGGCGGGGTATAAAGTTTATAATTATTATATTATATTATTATGGACAAAACACCTGGAAGGCCAAAGTTTGCCCATGCCTGTCCTAGAGATTCCTCGTGAGAGCACCTCCCTAGGAATCTCTAGGTTCTCCAGTATATCGCTATGGTCAATCTCCCATCAAAAGTTGAACATAGAGTTTATTGTCGAAGGCTTTCTTGGTCGGAATCACTGGGTTGTTGTAGGTTTTTTCAGGCTATATGGCCATGGTCTAGAGACATGGTCTAGAGGTCACTACCTCTGAGGATGCTTGCCATAGATGCAGGCGAAATGTCAGGAGAGAATGCCTCTAGACCATGGCCATATAGCCCGAAAAAATCTACAACAACCCAATGAACATAGAGTTGCGCTGAAGCACTTGGATATTCTTAAAGAGGTGTTCTCTTGGTTTTTTAAAAAAACATTTTATTTGCCTTTCCCCCACTTTTCCAAAGGTCCTGCACCCATACCCCAATAAAAGTGGAGGGCCTCTTGAAATTTTTCCCCCCTGGCTCTTCACAAAATGAACTTCTCGCTTAAAAGTAATGGTATGTGGACTCCAGGAGCCCCCGGTGGCGCAGTTGATTAAAGCACTGAGCTGCTAAACTTGTTGACCAAAAGGTCGCAGGTTCGAATCTGGGGAGCAGCGTAAGCTTCTGCTGTTAGTCCCAGCTTCTGCCAACCTAGCAATTCGAAAACATGCAAATGTGAGTAGATCAACAGGTACTGCTCCGGTGAGAAGGTAACAGCGCTCCATGCAGTCATGCTGGCCACATGACCTTGGAGGTGTCTATGGACAACACTGGCTCTTCATCTTAGAAATGGAGATGAGCACCATACCCCAGAGTTGGACATGGCTGGACTTAATGCCAGGGGGAAACCTTTACCTTTACTATGTGGACTCCACATGTTATTGGTACATGATTTTTCAGCAGGGTGGATGGAAATTGTTCCAGTTGTTCCTTGTGATACTTTTCAGCTCTGATTGTGGAGTATTAGAAACTTCATAGAATCATAGAATCAAAGAGTTGGAAGAGACCTCATGGGCCATCCAGTCCAACCCCATTCTGCCAAGAAGCAGGAATATTGCATTCAAATCACCCCTGACAAATGGCCATCCAGCCTCTGCTTAAAAGCTTCCAAAGAAGGAGCCTCCACCACACTCCGGGGCAGAGAGTTCCACTGCTGAACGGCTCTCACAGTCAGGAAGTTCTTCCTCATGTTCAGATGGAATCTCCTTTCTTGTGGTTTGAAACCATTGTTCCATTGCGTCCTAGTCTCCAGGGAAGCAGAAAACAAGCTTGCACCCTCCTCCCTGTGACTTCCTTTCACATATTTATACATAGCTATCATATCTCCTCTCGGCCTTCTCTTCTTCAGGCTAAACATGCCCAGCTCTTTAAGCCGCTCTTCATAGGGCTTGTTCCCCAGACCCTTGATCATTTTAGTCGCCCTCCTCTGGACACATTCCAGCTTGTCAATATCTCTCTTGAATTGTGGTGCCCAGAATTGGACACAATATTCCAGATGTGGTCTAACCAAAGCAGAATAGAGGGGTAGCATTACTTCCTTAGATCTAGACACTATGCTCCTCTTGATGCATGCCAAAATCCCATTGGCTTTTTTTGCCGCCACATCACATTGTTGGCTCATGTTTAATTTGTTGTCCACGAGGACTCCAAGATCTTTTTCACACGTACTGCTCTCGAGCCAGGCATTGTCCCCCATTCTGTATCTTTGCATTTCATTTTTTCTGCCAAAGTGGAGTATCTTGTCTTAACTGTTCCTCTGACAGTAGTCTTGGACAAGCATTAGCAGCTTGGGATGTGGGATAGGAGTGTGAGATGGGGAGATCCTCACTGCCAGCTTAGCAAGAGTTGGAAGTAGAGAGTATAGCTGCTGCCTGTGCCAAACCAGTATGCTCCAATAAAAAAACAGGCAACTCAGTCACACATATACATTCCCTTTCTGATGTGCTGGTGGACTTCGTACATTGGCTAATATCAGTTTGTATGCTTCCTGTCTCGCAGAGCCCCATGTACCTGGAACCCACTGTGTGCATCCTCAAAGCCTACGTAGGAATAGGTTGCCCAAAGTGCTCTTCGCCAGCCAAGAACATGTCAGCACTGGCTCAACTGTGGCTACCTGCATCAGTCAAGGAAGTCTACAGGTGGACATCAATCAGCTCATCCTGGAAGATCTGGAGGAAGCAGACGAAGAGGAAGATGGCGGGAGCAGCAGTTAAACACTAGTTACCTAGAATGAGCATCTTGTGGGAGATAAATGGCAAATTATGAATTTATAGTGACCTGGGGAGCGGTTCTACCTGATTTCAGAATGTATGCCAATGGCAGTCCATCCTCACAGATCCCATTGAACATTCATTGCTCAGCTGCTATTTAGCTTTACCTTCCTTTCCTTTTTCTGATGGTCATAGTGGCAAGCTCACATCTGCTATTACATGAATAATGAGGCTTTGAAAATGTGCCCTATCCTTCCAACCCACTCAATGGGTGTCAAGTTGCCCTGTAAATTTTTGCTGGCCTTGTGTACAATAGGATGTACATTGGGTTGTTGTAGGTTTTTTCGGGCTATATGGCCATGTTCTAGAGGCATTCTCTCCTGATGTTTTACCTGCATCTGATGTCAGGCACCACCCCCCTCCCCCCCTCAAAATTAAGGGATAAGGACTTATAGTTCTGCAAAGGGCAAGGGCACCAGACTACACAACAAGGGTTAAGTCTTGGCCACATTGCCAAGGCACTGACAACAACAAGGACCCCATGAGGCTTTTTGGGAAATGGCTGGATCTTGGGACTTCTGCCCTTTTGTGAGAGTTGTAGTTCCCCAAGGGCTGAGCAATGGATTCTGTTATTGATTAACTCAGCGCCCATCTGCTGGCTTCTGCCTGAAACCATGACTCTCTGCTGCGTGGACTGGACTGTTTGCCACAACCCTGGCCATGAACTTTCTATCAATGCTTGATTTGAACTGCTAGCAACCTCTGCTTCCACACGCCCTTCCTAAGAGCATGGGATTTCCAGTTTGGGTTATAATAAAGATCGAATATTGAAACAAACCTTATGGGGTGGGATGGGGTTCCCCTTATGAACTATGTATAAAAGTGTATCGTATGAAATGTAATATGCTCCCCTGTCTTTCCTATTGACCTTTACCCCACAAAAAGGTGACCAGAAGTTGTTGCAATGCTCGGGGGGAAACTCTCTGCTTCCCCCGAAGCTCTTCCCTGATTGACTCATTGCATGAAACAATAACTGTTGATTCCCCCTTCCCGCCTTCTGAGCCTGTCTAGTGGGAAGAGGAAGTCAACAGAAACCTGGAAAAAAGAATTGATTAAATTCACAAAGGCAGCGTTGATCCCTTTTGAGGTCCACTGTCTGACCCAATATTGTCTTTCCCCCAAAGCCATTCCAAACAGGAAGACTTTTGTTTACAAAGATCACACCTTGCCGGCCTGAGACAAAGGCTTGCTGGCAACTAATCCCATCATTTTCCCCCTCCATTGTTCACGGCCGTACCGCCTCCTCTCTCCTGATTTGTCCATCTTGCGAGGCAAGCGGAGGGCGCTCATTGGCCCTCTAGAGGCGAAGAAACGCGCTGATTGGTCCAGAGCAGGGGCGGGCCACCCAGCCTCCTCCCAGCTGTTCCAGCCTCAGCCAATCAGCGTTAAGCCGGCCGGCAAGGGGCGGGCGGGAATTTTGAAAGTTTTCCTTTGTATTTTTACTATAAATATGTCTGTATTCTTTGTACTGGCATGCTTGCAGTGGAATGATTCCTGCAATGCATCCGATATCAGCTGAATCGCAAATAAACTTCAGTCGCTAACTTCTTCCGCCTGGTGGGGTATTATTATCGTTATCTTTTATTATGGATTGGCAATTTTCCTGGCCTCACCAAGGTATCCAGGGCCCTTTTGACGCGGTCCTCGGGTCCTTCTCTCTTGAGGAGACCCTGCTAAAAGCAGCTCGATATCACATCTATGGCAAGCATCCTCAGAGGTTGTGAGGATGCTCACTACTTCTGAGGATGCTTGCCATAAATGCCGGTGAAACGTCAGGAGAGAATGCCTCTAGAACATGGCCATATAGCCCAAAAAAACCTACAACAACCCAGTGACTCCAGTCATGAAAGCCTTCGACAATACAGGATGTACATTGCAAAGTGGGAAGGTTTCTGCTGCTTCTGCTTTGTGGAAACCAGACTGTCCCAACAAGACAGAAAAGGGAGTGAAATATGACTTTATTTTTAAACATTTTCTCATTGTTAAATTGTTGCTATTCCTGATTTAAGCAGCCAAGATTGACAGCCTCAGACTATGGTGATAGGGAAGTTGTAGGACAAAAGTGAACTTTGCAAAACATCCTCTTCCGTCTAAAACTAGTGCTGGAAATCACTAAGTTCCACCTTAGCCATTTGTAGTCTAGGCTGAATCATTATGTTGGCTTACTCACTGGTGCACGTAGCTTTATACAGGGTGAGGCAGCATAACTTCCTTTTTTCAAAACTCAATAATTGTACGAATCAGAAAAAAATTATAATGTAGGCGCATTCCTAAAATTTTGTTTTGAAGATCAAATTAGGTAGGTGACGTCCCCCATTCTCCATACACTGAGTAAACCGATTTCTGACGTTTGTCATGACTCTTGCCAGCAAAACAGGCGTTATGTTGGCAATTTCTTCCTGGATGTTGGTCTTCAAATGTTGGAAATGTCAAACGACAGTGGGAACACTGTACCATATGTGGTGGACGTGCCCAATTGCAAGAAGATACTGGAAAACCCTGGTGGCACAGTGGGTTAAACCCCTGTGCTGGCAGGACTGAAGACCGACAGGTCGCAGGTTCAAATCGGGGGAGAGGCAGAGGAGCTCCCTCTATCAGCTCCAGCTCCTCATGCAGGGACATGAGAGAAGCCTCCCACAAGGATGATAAAATATCAAATCATCCGGGCGTCCCCTGGGCAACGTCCTTGCAGATGGCCAATTCTCTCACACCAGAAGCGACTTGCAGTTTCTCAAGTCACTCCTGACACAACAAAAAAAAGGGGGGGGGGTTGTGGCTGCATCCTCTGGACTCCTACAATATGTCATTTGGTGTGGCACTAGAAATCTCTGGTGGAAAATTCTTCATAGCCATCCCTAAACTGCACATTCAAGGATGCCATAGCACGGATCTGTGGCATTTGAAGTAGAATCATGGTTGTATAGTTCAAATAAAGTGAAATCCCCAAAATATGTGTATGGTATTAGTTATTGTCCCTAATTTTTGCACTTAATGCTATGTCTTACCTTTGGGAGTGTGTCTCATTTTATAATCGTGATCTCCAGAATGAACGATGTCGGGTTGACCTTGTTTGTACTTTTTTTCCTTTAAAAAATGTTACTTATCAAATGTAAATGGATACGATATGGTGCTTTGGGCTCCCCCCCCCCCCCCATTTTTTTTTTTTTTTGGCTGAGATATATTTTTGTAATGGATGCAAATAAAATTACAGGGAAGGGTTGCATTGTTTCTTTAATTTCTGCCAATGTTATAAAACAGACCAAGAGTTCTCTCTGCTGGCAAAATGGAACTGTATCTAGAAGCACAAAAGATCCTGAAACTCAGACTTATTTTTAATCAACAGCAACACATTGTAGAAAACATAACCAGGCATTATGAGACATGACAATATTGAGAGCTTCTTTGGGGGGGGGGGGGGGCAGGAGCAACTTGAGAAACTGCAAGTCGCTTCTGGTGTGAGAGACTTGGCCGTCTGCAAGGACGTTGCCCAGGGGACGCCCGGATGATTTGATGTTTTATCATCCATGTGGGAGGCTTTTCTCATGTCCCGCATGAGGAGCTGGAGCTGATAGAGGGAGCTCATCCGCCTCTCCCTGCATTTGAACCTGCGACCTGTCGGTCTTCAGTCCTGCCCTCACAGGGGTTTAACCCACTGCACCACTGGGGGCTCCTGAGAGCTTCTTAATAGTGCGTATGTCCGTACATGACCCCTCTCCCTCCAACCCCCCCCCCCCCCCCAAAAAAACCAGACAAACAAAAAACCCTCCTTAAGAAGGAGAAAGAACGGTGCTGGAATCGTAAAATGTGAAAAGGCATTATAAGTAAATAAGGTAATATTGGATGAATAGACACATTACCATATGTTATTTTGAATGCAAGACGTTTTGAATTCAGGACATTAACAGCGATCTAACGAACTAGGCTTCCACAAAATAAATACAGTTGTAAATATTTGTTGGGACGAGAAAAGTTGAAGTTTGGGATTTATTTTCCTTGGAGAAGATAATTTGTTTAAGAAAAGGGCGCTCCAGAGGAATTATAATCATAATAATCATAATAATAATAATGTATTGTCGAAGGCTTTCATGGCCGGAATCACTGGGTTGTTGTAGGTTTTTTCGGGCTATATCATAGAATCAAAGAGTTGGAAGAGACCTCATGGGCCATCCAGTCCAACCCCCTGCCAAGAAGCAGGAATATTGCATTCAAATCACCCCTGACAGATGGCCATCCAGCCTCTGTTTAAAAGCTTCCAAAGAAGGAGCCTCCACCACACTCCGGGGCAGAGAGTTCCACTGCTGAACGGCTCTCAGAATCAGGAAGTTCTTCCTCATGTTCAGATGGAATCTCCTTTCTTGTAGTTTGAAGCCTTTGTTCCGCGTCCTAGTCTCCAAGGAAGCAGAAAACAAGCTTGCTCCCTCCTCCCTGTGGCTTCCTCTCACATATTTATACATGGCTTTCATATCTCCTCCTCCATTTATACATGGCTATCATATCTCCTCTCAGCCTTCTCTTTTTCAGTCTAAACATGCCCAGCTCCTTAAGACGCTCCTCATAGGGCTCGTTCTCCAGAACGTTTATCATTTTAGTCACCCTATATGACCATGTTCTAGAGGCATTTTCTCCTGACGTTTCGCCTGCATCTATTAGAGGTAGTGAGGTCTACTAGAACTAGGAAAATGGGTTTATATATCTTCTTTGCCCCACCCTGGTCATTCCACAGATATATAAACCCATTTTCTTAGTTCCAGTAGACCTCACAACCTCTGAGGATGCTTGCCATAGATGCAGGTGAAACGTCAGGAGATAATGCCTCTAGAACATGGCCATATAGCCCGAAAAAACCTACAACAACCCAATAAATAATAATAATAATAATAATAATAATAATAATAATAATAATCTTTATTTATACCCCGCCACTATCTCCCTGATGGGGACTCGGGGCGGCTTACATGAGGCTAAGCCCAAACAACAAATTACAACAGAGTAAAACTGAAAATGCAAACTGAAAACGCAAACAATAAACAACATCATTATAATTACATAAAACGTGGATATATAACAATGTAAAATTACAATAAACAGTCACAGTGACAATGGGCGGGCTACATGTAATGGATTAAAATAAAAACTAATTAAAAACTCCAGGTTTTGTTTTGTTTTTTGTCGTGTCAGGAGCGACTTGCGAAACTGCAAGTCGCTGCTGGTGTGAGAGAATTGGACGTCTGCAAGGACGCTGCCCAGGGGAAGCCCGGATGATTTGATGTTTTTATCATCCTTGTGGGAGGCTTCTCTCATGTCCCCGCATGAGGAGCTGGAGCTGATAGAGGGAGCTCATCCGCCTCTCCCCGGATTCGAACCTGCGACCTGTCGGTCTTCAGTCCTGCCGGCACAGGGGTTTTACCCACTGCGCCACCGGGGGGGGGGGGGGGAGGAGAAACAGGTTATTTGTGGAGGAGGACTCATTATAGCTATTGAACGGGAACATTTCCAACCTGACGTAAGTATTAACATGCTCATCAAATTCCTGGACAGCTAGCTGGCACACCATATTTACAAATGGCAAAACTGCAGATATAATTTGAAACATAGTCAACATGACTTGTGAACCCAACCTTAATCAATCCAACTTTCTCACTGCAAACAAAACATCTCTCTACTTTAAATATTAATTACCTGTTCTATTGCATTTATTCAAAATGCTTCAGGCATTGTTTAAGACTTGTTGCTGCTAATAAAAAAAAACCCTTAAATGCTAGTTTTAAGGAAAGCAATGGATGGCTTTGTGATGTTATTACAAACTTCCATGGGCAATCCACTTGACCATTGATCCAGGCCTAGAGAGGAGACAGTATAAATAGATGGTGTCAGTTTCCAAAATCCAGTGACTCCTGTTTCTAAGTATGCCTGAACTCTTCCCAGCTCTGTATTCCATCTTATCCTGCTAATCGGAAATTAGCCGCTTTGTGTGGACCGGATCATCATTGCGACCTTGCGGAGAGAATAGGCCCCACCACGAAACTCTGCCCAGTAGACTCCATCTTGGTAATGGCTTCGGTAGTGCCCGCCTTTGTACCAGACGCCATTGAGATTGGAATGAGCACACATATTGTACCACCAACCACCCTTCTGATAATGGGCACAATTCCCTGTGGGAAAAGAAGAAGAGAGAGAACCAGTGATCAGTAAACCCTGAATTTAGATACCACAGAAGCTTAGCTCGCGAAGTCGGATCTGGCCGTGGTGGTCCACGCCTTAGTCACCTCCTGTTGGCATAGACACTGAGACACTGGGAAGCCCTGGCCCTTGACCGCTCCAGCTGGAGGTCAGCTGTGACCAGCAGTGCTGCAGTGTTCGAGGAGGCACGAGTGGAGGGTGAAAGAGAGAAACGTGCCAGGAGGAAGGCGCGTCAAGCCAACCCCAACCGGGACCGCCTTCCACCTGGAAACCAATGTCTTCACTGTAGGAGAAGATGCGGGTCAAGGATAGGGCTCCACAGCCACCTACAAACCCACAAAAATAGTCATCAAGGAAGACCATCTTACTCGTCCAACGAGGGATCGCCTAAGTAAGTAAGTAAGTCACCTCCAGATTAGATTACTGTAATGCACTCTACGTGGGGCTGCCCTTGAAGACGGCTCAGAAATTTCATTTGGTACAAAGGGCGGCAGCCAGGTTACTAACTGGAGCGACTTACAGGGAGCGGTCAACCCCCCTGTTTAAGGAGCTCCATTGGCTGCCATTCATTTTCCGGTCCCAATTCAAGGTGCAGGTTCTTACCTACAAAGCCCTGAACGGTTTGGGACCTGCCTACCTGCATGACTGCATTTCTGTTTTCAAACCCACACAATCTCTTCGATCATCTGGAGAGGCCCTGCTCTCGCTCCCGCCCCCTTCGCAGGCGCGATTGGTGGGGACTATGGAGAGGGCCTTCTCTGTGGGGGCCTCCCAACTCTGAAACTCACTCTCCAAGGATATCAGACAAGCCCCCACATTGGCAGTCTTTAGGAGGAGCCTGAAAACGTGGCTGTTCCAGTGTGCCTTCCCTGAATAAGGAAACAATGCCCTGCTCTGGTTAACTCTCTGCAAGTGCCCTCAGAAGCACTTTACTACCTGTTGGGTTGGTCTCCCTACATTATCTTTTAAAACCCTCCTGCTTAGATACATCCTACCTCTGTTCACGCCCAGTGTTTATTTTTTTTAAATTAATTTATTACATCTGGCCCGGCCATAATGTTTTAAATTTTGTGTGTTATTGTTTATATGTAAGTTATATTAATTGTACTGCTTTATTTGCTTGCTGATTTGTTTTTACAGATGTGTTGTTGGGCTCGGCCTCATGTAAGCTGCCCCGAGTCCCCTTGGGGAGATGGTGGCGGAGCATAAATAAAGATTATTATTATTATTATTATTATTATTATTATTATTATTATTAACTACAGTTGATGGTTGCTAATGTTCCACCTGAAGTTCTTCTTAGCTGAATTCCTTTGTAGTGGAAGGCCATTAACAAATACCAGGGCTATAGGCTTATATTTGAGAGGAAACAAAACCACTTCTGAGTATTCCTTGCCTAAGAAAATCCTATCAAATACATCAATAAATCAACAAGTGACTTGAAGACACATACAAACAGATATGGGTATATCTGCACTACAAACAGTGAGATCATCACATCTTCTCCAATCCTGCCATCTGATAATGAAACACAGAACGGCCATACACAGCTATTTGGGTACTTTACAGTAAGTCAGAGGATGTGTCACAGATCCACATGTGGATATTTTTGTTATGTTGAGAGGATTTTGGGCCAAGGACAAGGACTGTTTTAATTTGGAATCTGGGAGATGGGTGATGTTAAGCCAATCACTCTGTTTCAGATTAACCTACCACACAGGGTTGTAATTACTAAGTGGAGAGGAGAGCTGTATGTAGTTTATTTATTTTTATTTATTTATGACATTTATATGCCGCCCTTCTCACCCCGAAGGGGACTCAGAGCTGCTTACAAGGTATATATTACATACAATATATTATATTATTAGCATAGTACAATATCAGCATTAAACATTGCTATATTGCACCATACCACTATATCGTAATATTATTAGTAATATTACATGTAATATAAATATATAATTATAATATCATATTATTATTATTGCATTACATTATGATATTATAAATATTATATGTATCTATATATATAAATCTGTTAAGGGCGTTCAACGGGACAGCAAAATGCGAAAACCCCTGGCCCAAAACACACCAAACTTGACATGCACATACCTCAACCCACAAGGTATGCAGATAGCGATTCAAAATAGTAAACAACAATTCAACAAACCCACAATATCAAAAACAAAGGGAGCATGCGCAGAGGCTCCCCTCGCCGCCCGGCCCTACCCGCCCTGACTCAATTCTTTCCCTCCTCCGCCGCCCCGCCCCTTCCCGCCCTGACTCAATCCTTCCCTCCTCCCACGCCCCCTCCGTGAAGTCCCGCCCCCTTCCTTCGCCCCTCCACCCCTTCCCGCACTTCCGCTCCCTCGTCAGTCAGTCTTGCTCCCAGCACTTCCGGTGGAACTGCCATAACAACCGAGGCCTCGCCGAGCGACGCGGTGGTTGCAGCCTCCTAGGCGGTGGGCCCAATCAAGGAAGAGGAAAAACATCGAAGGAAGGAAGGAAACAGAGAAGGAAACATGGAAGCAAAGAGCGAAGGAAAGAAGGAAAGAGGTAGAGAAGGAAGAAAATAGAGAAAGAGGAAAAGAAGAGGGATGGAAAGAAATGGGTAGAGAAAGAAGGAAAGAGATAAGGAAAGAAAAGGAAGGAAAGAGGAGCAAAGGAAGAAGAGAAAGAAAGAGAAAGAGGGGGGAAGGAAGGACAGACAAAAGGAAGAAGACCAAAGACCAAAGGAAGGAAGGAAGGAAAGAGGCAGAGAAGGAAGATAGAGAAAGGGGAAAAAAAGAAAAAAGGAAGAAGGAAAGAGGAAGAGAAGGAAGGAAAGAGAGAAAGAAAGAAAAGGAAGGAAAGAGGAGCAAAGGAAGAAGAGAAAGAAAAAAGAAAGAGGGGGGAAGGAAGGAAAGACAAAAGGAAGAATGGAAACAAAAACCACAGGAAGGAAGAAAGGAAAGAGGCAGAGAAGGAAGAAAGAGAAAGGGAAGGAAAAGAAAAAAGGAAGAAGGAAAGAGGAAGAGAAGGAAGGAAGGAGAGAAGGAAAGAAGAAAAGGGAATGAGGGAAAGAAGGAGAGAAAGAGGGAGGTAAGGTGGGCCACAGCAACGCGTGGCAGGGAAAGCTAGTATCTATATAAATAAAAATTTAATGTTCGTTTGTGGGATTAACCTAACTCTAAAAACACTGGACGACTTGACACCAAATTTGGACAGCATATACCTAACAACCCAATGTATGTTCTTCAATAAAAAAAATTGATATTTTCATTTGGGAGTTGTAGTTGCTGGAATTTATAGTTCTCCTACAATCAAAGAGCATTCTGAACCCCACCAATGATGGAATTGAACCACACAGGACTCACTTGACCAACAGAAACACTAGAAGGGTTTAGTGGGCATTGACCTTGACTTTGGGAGTTGTAGTTCACCTACATCCAGAGAGCACTGTGGACTCAAACAATGATGGATCTGAACCAAACTTGGCACGAATACCCCATATGTCCAAATGTGAACTCAGATGGAGTTTGGGGAAAATAGGCATGTGCAATCCATGGTTCTAAATGGTTCTAAAGTACTTACAGAATTAAAGTTCTGTTTGTGAAAACTAGGGGGCGCTGGTGCTTTGCTTCTACAGCGTTGCTAAAGTTCTGGTGGTGAAAATTTAAGAACTCTAACAAAACTTTCAAAATTTTATTATTATTTCATTATTTGTGGTTTTTTATGACAGAACCTATTAGGAACTGCCATTTATAATGAAATTTTGAAAGTTGTGTTAGAGTTCTGAAAGTTTCACCACCAGAACTTTAGCAACACTGTAGAAGCAAAGCACCAGCGCCCCCTAGTTTTCACAACCAGAACTTTAGTTTTGTAAGTACTTTAGAACCATTTAGAACCATGGATTGCACATGCCTAGTGCTCACCAATGCTTCCTCTTCACCCTGGAAAGAAGTGACTAGTGGAGTGCTGCAAGGTTCCGTCCTGGGCACAGTACTGGGTGGCCATCTGTCGGGGTGCTTTGAATGCAATTTTCCTGCTTCTTGGCAGGGGGTTGGACTGGATGACCCATGAGGTCTCTTCCAACTCTAGGATTCTATGATTCTATGAGTATAGTGTCTAGATCATGGGAAGTCATGGTGCCCCTCTATTCTGATTCAGTCAGACCTCACCTGGAATACTGTGCCCAATTCTGGGCACCACAATTCAAGAGGGATATTGACAAGTTGAAACGTGTCCAGAGGAGAGCAACTAAAATGATCAAAGGTCTGAAGACTGTGAATCCCTATGAGAAGTGGCTTCACGAGCTAGGGATGTTTAGCCTGCAGAAGAGAAGGTTGAGAGGAAACATGATAGCCATGTATAAATACTGTATGTGAAATGTTGTCATAAGGAAGAGGGAGCAGGCTTGTTTTCTGCTGCCCTGGAAACTAGGACTGGGAGCAATGGGTTCAAATTACAGAAAAGGAGATTCCATCTAACATTAGGAAGAATTTTGAGACCATTACAGCTGTTCAGAAGTGGACCTCTGTCTCAGAATTTGACTGTATACAACCTTGAGTCACTTGCGGGCTGAGAGGGGTGATATATAAATGTAACAAACAAACAAACAAATAAATAAATTGGTGGAAACTCCTTTCTTGGAGGCATTTAAACAGAGCCAAGATGGCCATCAGTAGGGAGCGCTTTGATTGTGCTTTTCCTGCATGGCAGGAGGTTGGAGTAGATGGCCCATGTGGTCTCTTTGAACTCTATTATTCTATGATTCTATCTTACCTGAGTAAGCATCATGGTCCCGGTCCAGTGTGCTAAACTGTCGGCCATTGTGCCAAGAGAGGGAGTCGCCAGCAGTGCCACGGTAGCGCCCTAGCCGCAACCGATAAAAATCGCTCTCAGGCTCCAAGGCAAAGGTGTCATATTCAGCATGGGCCTGCCGCCCGCTCCAGTCTTCCATCCATATCCGTAGCAGGTAGGTGCCCTGGCGGGTGAGCCAGTAGATAGAGTCCAGACCCAGCCAGTGTTCTCCTTCCAGGTTCCCAAAACCATTCTGGGAAGACATAGCAGGCAAGAGGTTTACTAAAATGGAACTAGGACGACAAACATGGCCTTATGGGTGTGATTAAACTATAATATACATCAGACTCCTAGTGAAGGAGTGTGGCATTTGTATTTTAATAACATGGTGGAATGGAGAGGATTCACATATCCCACATTCCTGCTCTACATTCATAGCTGAACAGAGCATGGAATCTGGCTGTGCAACTGGTAGAGCTATTATGGAATAATTTCACAGCTGAAAATCATTACAGCGCATTTGTGTGTACACAAATATATACCATATATGTTCACATCACCCCATTCCAGCCCATGAGCTCCCAGGTCCGCCAGAATTACCACACCAAGAGAGAAGCTGGAGTGAACCGTATGGTCAACCAGTTCCTCCATGCTGGCTACAAATACCTCTCTTTGGCCTTTTACTTTCTCATGGAATTACCCTATATATAGGCATGTATAAGTATAGAAATTGCAGTCAAAAATTAAACTTGGATCCATTTAGCTGGGGGGTCAATGTGAATATTGTACATGAACTCTTATTTGAAAAGGAATCATGCCTTTCTCTGAGTAGAGTGTGTGTTATTGTCTATTTATGAGTTATATTAACTGTATTGTTTATTTTTATTTATTGCTTGTTGTTTTGATGTGTTGCTGGACTTGGCCCCATGTAAGCCTCTCCGAGTCCCTTGGGGAGATGGTGGCGGGGTATAAATAAAGTTTATTTATTTATTTATTAGTAGTAGTAGTAGTAGTAGTAGAGTGAGTACTACTACTACTACTACTAGAGTGAGCAAAAGGCGAGAACTTAAGTCTGTCCCAGGAGAATTTAAAAGAAGCACCAGTCCTGCCAACTCGTGCCGCTGTGCATTGCTTCTGGACTTTTTGAATGCCTAGGTAGGGAAATGATGCACTGGCCTGCCCACCCCTGAGGTGGCATCCATGGGTCATATCAAAATCCATATTTTGACCCCAAAATTTGCCCTCAACTCATACAGCAGGTAGGAGCCCCCGCTGGCAAGGTGGGTTAAACCCCTGTGCCGGCAGGACTGAAGGCCAACAGGTCGCAGGTTCGAATCCAGGGAGAGTGCAGATGAGCTCCCTATATCAGCTCCAGCTCCTCATGCGAGGACATGAGAGAAGCCTCCCACAAGGAGGATAAAACATCAAAAACATCCAGCCATCCCCTGGGCAATATCCTTGCAGATGGCCAATTCTCTCACAACAGAAGCGACTTGCAGTTTCTCAAGCCGCTCCTGACACGACAAAAAAAATATACAGCAGGTCAAACTTATACATAAGTTCCTATAGTAATCTGCATCTATATTGACCTCTCACTTGGACGGATTCGGTGAGCTCACTCTATGCTGTGATCCTTCTATCTGCTGGTGTTACTTATGACAAACACATTGAAGGAAGACTCCCAGAAAAAAGATATACACGCGGAAAATGATTTCTAGCATTATGACACCGAGGTCTAGTTCTCAGCCCAACCACACAACCCCAGGCAGTATCCCAGAGACCTGCCAGCCCAATCTTGTCCTTTCAAACAGCAGCTTGTCACATCCTGCTCACACCTTGTAGTGCTGCCAGGTGACAAAGAAGTTGACCGACCCATCCTGCCGCCGCTGGAGGACAGTCCAACCTCCTCCATCATACTCCTGATCACACCAAGCCTGGATGATGCCCCGGGCACCTGTAGGTTGCAGCATGGTGATGCCACTGGCCTGTCCATCCCGTTGAGCAGCTTGACAGTCCTGCCAGGGTCCTGGGGCCAAGAGGAGAAAACAAGAGTTATTATGCATTGAACAATGCAAGTATATGGCTAAGAAAAGGATAGCCCTCCAGATGTTGTTGGATTATAATTCCCATTGGCCTCAGCCAGCACAATCGCCACAAAAGATGAAGGCAATTACAGTCCAAACACATTCCCCAGTCCTGTGTCAGTGTCAGGTTTTCCATTGGGGGGTGGGGGGCAGTCATAAACTCAACGATGGGTCTCTTAACATCTGTTAAGGCATTCCTCAATAGGTTTCCCTTAAAGCGCAGCTTATTAGGCTTCTGCAATTCGACTAGAGGGCAATCCATTTTTGGTATCCAAATTTCATTGTGTAGCCAGATCTGTTTTCGGGAGCCTCCAGAAAATCAGCTATAAGAATGGGGTTGAACCAAAAAACTCCTTTATGGCTGTGCCCATTGGAAACAGTACTGAGACCAACTACTCACGTAGAATCAGTCATCATGGATAATGGCTCTAAATAATGAGTTGGCTAAAATCGGCCTGCCTTTGCAATTTCTGAACCATCTAGGTCCTAAGGCAAAACAAGTGGTCATGTAACGCACTCGAAAGATCTATGCTCAACTGGAAGAAGAACTGTATTTTTCTACCCCGCCTCCATCTCCCCGAAGGGACTCGGGGCGGCTTACATGAGGCCCAAGCCCAAGGCAGAATACAATTAAAAACAAAGCAAAACAATTTAGACAGCATAAAACAACGTTCGGCCAGTTTTCAATCTCTCCTTTTTGGGCAAAGTCTTGGAACGTGTGGTTGCCTTGCAGCTCCAGGGATTCTTGGATGAAACTGATTATCTGGATCCGTCACAGTCCGGTTTCAGACTGGGACATGGAACTGAGACAGCCATGGTCGCCTTAGTGGATGATCTCCGCAGAAAGCTCGACAGGGGGAGTGGGTCCTTGTTGGTTCTCCTGGACCTCTCGATACCGTAGACCATGGTATCCTTCTGGGGCGCCTTGTGAGGATGGGTCTTGGAGGGAGTGTTCTGCAGTGGCTCCAGTCCTTCCTGGAGGGTCGTACCCAGAAGGTGTTGCTGGGGGACTCCTGCTCGGCTCCACAGCCATTGTCCTGTGGGGTCCCGCAGGGCTCAGTATTGTCCCCCATGTTGTTTAACATCTACATGAAGCCGCTGGGTGAGATCATCCGGAGTTTTGGAGTTCGGTGCCATCTGTACGCAGATGATGTCCAACTCTATCACTCCCTTCCACCTGATGTTGTGCCTCTTCTTGTAGTCTGTCTGCACGATCTTCTTGCAGCAGCTGAGGATGTGCTATTGTTTCATCTGCTTCCTTGCAGAGTCTACATTTTGGATCTATCGTCGCCTTTTCAATTCTGGCTTTGATGGCATTGGTTCAAATGGCTTGTTCTTGGGCTGTCAGAACCAGGCCCTCCGTCTCCTTTTTCAGAGTTCCATTTGTGAGCCACAGGCATGTTTTTTCTTTGTCAATTTGGCTCTCAATTTTTCCCAGGAACTGTTCATGGAGAGACTTCTTTCGCCAGTTTATTATTATTATTATTATTATTATTATTATTATTTACTAATTTTTTATTTGGTATAAAGAAAGATGTATAGGTATATGTTGTTGTTGTTGTTATTATTATTATGTAGAATCAGGAACTTATAGAGAGTATTTTATTAAAGAAAAAGAGCAGTGGAAATTCAAAGGGAGAAAGGAGTTAGGAATAAATTACTGCTTTTGCTTCTATCAATGACATGTGGATAGGGTTTTCAACTAGAAAATCAGATAGAACATTTTGAGAAGGGTACCAAAGGCCAAATCTCCAGACTATGTACTGTATATACTCGAGTATAAGCCTAGTTTTTCATCCCCTTTTTTAGGCTGAGAAATCTCCCATTGTCTTATACTTGAGTCAGTATTATTTACTATTTTACTCTGTTATTAGTATTATTTTTATTACATTTACTAGCTGTCCCCTGCCACGCGTTGCTATGGCCCACATGGGGGTTATGTGTGGGAGGTTTGGCCCAATTTTATTGTTGGTGGACTTCAGAATGCTCTGTGATTGTAGGCGAACTATAAATCCCAGGAACTACAATTACCAAATGTCAAGATTCTATTTTCCCCAAACTCCACCAGTGTTCACATTTGGGCATATTGAGTATTTGTGTAGCGTTTGGTCCAAATCCATCATTTTTTGAGTCTACACTGATCTCTGGATGTAGGTGAACTACAACTCCAAAACCAAAGGACACTGCCCACCAAACCCAGTATTTTGTGTTGGTCATGGGAGAACTGTGTGCCAAGTTTGGTTCAATTCCATTGTTGATGGAGTTCAGAATGCTCTTTGATTGTAGGTGAACTATAAATCCCAACAACTACAACTCCCAAATGACATAATCATAATTTTTGAGTGATGGTCACTCCTTGTGTTGTCAGATGTGTTGTTGCCAAATTTGTTTCGTTCATTGGTTCTTTTTTTTTTAAGGTACTCATTATGCACAGAGCATTTTTATATATATAGATTATTTTACTCTATTTATTATTATTATTATTATTATTACATTTATTATTTTACTCTTTATTGTTATTATAACATTTATTATTTTACTCTATTTGTTATTGTTGTTATTACATTTATTATTTTACTCTTTATTGTTATTACAACATTTATTATTTTACTCTATTTATTATTGTTATTATTACATTTATTATTTTCCTCTCTTATTACTGTTATTACATTTCCATTATTTTACTCTATTATTTTTTATTACATTTATTATTTTACTCCCTTTATTATTATTGGAAGGATATGTAAGCAGCACATTTACATTGAAGAAGGTTAGAATACTGGTTTAATCAGAGATAGACAGCTTTATCTTAAATTACAATTTTATGTAAATATTTTTGAATATTTACTCTACTGATGCCTCAATTAATGTAATTTTATTGGTATCTATTTCTATTTTGAAACTTACCAGTAGCTGCTGCATTTCTCGCCCTCGGCTTATACTCGAGTCAATACATTTTCCCAGTTTAGGTGCCTCGGCTTATATTTGGGTCGGCTTATACTCGAGTATATACGGTAAATATATTTTAGAATATAACTCAGAAGACAATCGAATAAAAACTGTGATTATTTTGTGGGCCAAGGATTTAGGGAGAAATGATGATTTGGAGCATTGGGAACATCTCTGGAAAAGGGGATTACATTTTTAATGGTAGGTAGTAGTCCCCTGACATTAAGTCCAGTCATGTCTGACTCTGGGGGTTGGTGCTCATCTCCATTTCTAAGCCGAAGAGCCGGCGTTGTCCGTAGACACCTCCAAGGTCATGTGGCCGGCATGACTGCATGGAGCGCCCTTACCTTCCCGCCGGAGTGGTACCTATTGATCTACTCACATTTGCATGTTTTCGAACTGCTAGGTTGGCAGAAGCTAGGGCTGACAGCGGAAGCTCACACCGCTCCCCAGAATCGAACCTGCGACCTTTCGGTCAACAAACTCAGCACTTTAACCCACTGCGCCACCGGGGGCACCTCATTTTCAATAGCTGATTCAATTAGAGATTGTATTTCCTAGAATCCTTCAGTCCAAAAAATATTCAAATTCCTTTCTGAATCCAGGAAAGGAGGACTGAGCTGTTTCTTCTCCAACAAGACCTCATATGTTTGAGAGGAGTTGCATTTTTTGCTTTATGGTCCTCCTTTGCTACAAAACACTGTCAGTAAATCACAAGCATTCCTCCAACAGCTGGCTGTTTCATGTTTAGCCAAAAACTCGGATGCACCAGGTCAGAGAGCAGGATAACGTGGCAGAATAATGGGAGAGAAAAGGAAAGGAAAGGATCATGTGGTTATGTTTGTGAAGACTGGGCTTGTGTTTATTTGGCTCTGGGCTACAGCTGGTTCAAAGGAGAAGCAGGAGGCCCCCAGGGCAAATCTGGGAGAAGGAGCAATATTTATTTATCTATTATTTAAACTTATATGCCACCACTCCCCTGGGGCTCGGAGCGGCTTACAAGGATGGCTAAAATCTAACACAATTTAAAAGCAATTTAAAACAATTTAAAAACAGTAATATCAAACATTAAAAGCCTGTCGAAACATGCCCTGCGGAAAGCTGGTAAGTCCCGCAAGGCACGGACTTCAGGTGGCAGAGTATTCCAGAGTGATGGTGCCACTGCTGTGAAGGCTCTGCATCTGGTTGCTGTTAGACGCAAGGTCTTGACACTGGGGGCTTCCAATAGATCTTGGTCCTCAGAATGGAGGGATCTCTGGGGTTGGTAGGGGGTGAGGCGGTCCCTCAGGTACATTGGCCCCAGACCATGCAAGGCCTTAAAGGTGAGTACCATCACTTTGAAAGTGATCCGGTGCTCAATTGGTAACCAATGCAGCTGTAGTAAGATTGGTGTTATGTGGCATCTCATCGGAATTCCCGCAAGAAGCCGAGCAGCTGCATTTTGTACCAACTTGAGCTTCCGGATCACCGACAGAGGAAGGCCAATGTAGAGGGCGTTACAGTAGTCCAGTCTTGAGATGACCGTAGCCTGGATCACCGTAGCTAGGTCGTCCCTGGACAGGTAGGGGGCCAGCCGTCTAGCCTGCCGCAGATGAAAAAAAGCAGTTCTGCTAACGGTGGAGACCTGGGCCTCCATTGTCAGCAGATGGTCCAAGAGGACTCCCAGACTCTTTACCAATGATGACGGGCGTAGTGCCTCGCCATCCAGGGTAGGCAGCTGGATATCCCCACTGCCCGGTCGACCCAGCCATAGGATCTCTGACTTTGCTGGATTCACCCTCAACCTGCTGGCACGCAGCCATCCAGTAACGGCCTCGAGGCACTGATAGAAACAATCGGGTACAGAGTCCGGTCAGCCTTCCATCTTCAGCACAAGCTGAGTGTCATCGGCATACTGATAACACTCAAGCCCAAAACCTCGAACCAGCTGAGCAAGTGGTCGCATAAAGATGTTAAACAACAGAGGGGAGAGAATGGCCCCCTGAGGAACCCCACAAGATAGAGGGGACCTCTCAGAGACCAGGCCTCCCCTCTCCACTCGCTGTCCACGGTTGTGAAGAAAGGAGGACATATCATTATGTGGTAGAAAATATGAATGTAACATGCTCTCTACTTTCACTGGGTTTAGGGGCACAGGATCTCCATAAAGGTGAGGAAACCACAAATAAGAAACCTGAGAGAACATTTTCATAGGAATCTTTTAGGTCCTCCAGTGCAACTCTATAGTCAGCATCTGCAGGAATCAGGCTACAGAATCCCACAAATGCCTAGAAAAGGGTTCTGTCTACTTACTTACTTAGGCGATCCCTCATTATCCGAGTAGGATAATCCTCCAGGGTGGGTCCGTAGGTGACTGTGGAGCCCTATTCTTGATCTGCATGGTCTCCTGCAGTGAGGGCATCGGTTTCCAGGTGGAAGGTGGTCCCGGTCGGCATTGGCTTGACACGCCTTCCTCTTGGCACGTTTCTCTCTTTCGCCCTCCATTCGTGCCTCTTCAAGTTCTGCAGCACTGCTGGTCACAGCTGACCTCCAGCTGGAGCGCTCAAGGGCCAGGGCTTCCCAGTTCTCAGTGTCTATGCCAGAGTTTTTAAGGTTGGCTTTGAGCCCATCTTTAAATCTCTTTTCCTGCCCTCCAACATTATGTTTTCCGTTCTTAAGTTCTGAGTAGAGCAACAGCTATGGGAGACGGTGTTTGGGCATCCGGACAACGTGGCCAGTCCAGCGGAGTTGATGGAGGAGGACCATCACTTCAATGCAGGTGGTCTTTGCTTCTTCCAGCACGCTGACATTTGTCCACTTGTCTTCCCAAGAAATTTACAGGATTTTCCGGAGGTAGCGTTCCGGAGGTAGCGTTCCAGGAGTTGCATGTGACGTCTGTAGACAGTCCACATTTCACAGGCATATAACAGGGTTGGGAGGACAATAGCTTCATAAACAAGCACCTTGGTATCCCTACGGATATCCCGGTCCTCAAACACTCTCTGCTTCATTCGAAAAAATGCTGCACCTGCAGAGCTCAGGCGGTGTTGTACTCCAGTGTCAATGTTGACTTTGGTGGAGAGGTGGCTGCCAAGGTAGCGGAAATGGTCAACATTTTCTAATGTTACACCATTAAGCTGTATCTCTGGCATTGGAGAGGGATTGGCCGGTGACTGCTGGAACAGCACCTTGGTTTTCTCGATGTGTTTAGAGTGACTTGTAGATCTTCTTCTGAATGCGCACAGATGACATTGTCATCATGCGCACAGGTTCTGTCTAGGAATCTCTCAATCCTCCAATAGAACTCTATGATGAAATTTGACCACAGAATCATACTGGAGGACTTAGACTTTCCTAGAGAGAACATATTATTCAAGTCCATTAATAATCAGCTTTCCAAATGTGAACCCCAACAATGTGGAGGTCTGACTGTGTAACCTCTCTCATTTACCAAAGGATAACATACACATTGTTTTCTTTGGTCAAGGATATTAGACCGTTCTAATATTCATTGATAGACCGATGGTTAGGCAGAGCCTGGAGAAGTTACTTTTTGATAGAGGGCTTGAGGGTTTTATTTATTTATTTAATATTTATTATTATTATTATTATTATATTTATTATTTACTATATTTGTATACTCAGGATGGTTTACAGAGGCAGCAATTCAATGCCCACAACACCCAGGCATGTAGCCGGGGGGGGGGGGGGGGCTTGAGGGGCTTCAGCCCCCCCCCCCCCCCGAAATTCTCATGGTGGTTCGCGAAAAGGTCTTACTGGTGCATTATTTAAACTGTTATGTTTATTCATATCATGATCTGATCACCATACTCAATATATCCCATATGCATGGGGGTATTGGGGTAATGATACAAAAGGTTTGCTAGGCTAGACCCTCTTTCACTCAGACTCAGCCCCCCCAGAAACTCAGCCCCCCCCAAAAAAACCCTGAAAAAAATTCAGCCCCCCCCCCCCCCGAAACGAAATCCTGGCTACGGCCCTGACAACACCATAAAACATTTAAAAACATAAACATAATATAAACACATAAAAATAATAAAACATAGATCATTTACATCTCCTAGTTAAAAACTTTGTCCAGTCTCGTCATCCAGTAGTCCCAATTTCCTATGTCTGTTACACTGCATAGCATAAAAAAGTAAAATTCCCAAGCTCCGTGTGTTTTTTTTAATGGAGGATCATTCCATTCATCATTTTCAGAAAGAGTGCTTTATGCTTAACTTCAGTTACCCCTGACCCGCTCCATCTCCCTGATCGTCCAAACATCTCCCTTGGCAGTTGTGTCCTCTCACCTGTGGATTTGGTGGGCCCAACAGTTGGGGGCAGCACAGTGCCATCCAGTGCAACCAAAGCCTTGTTTGCTGGCCAGGGTTGGGCTGCTGCAGTCTGGTCCCTTTGGATATCATTGATGGCATCAAAATGGACTCTGCTCTCGTTGGCAAGACTTATGGGATTGTGAGGCACGACTGGCACCAGAGGTGGCTGTGGAAAGAGAAGAGACAGCTTAGCTCGCAGCCACAGTGCATGTCATAGAATCATAGAATCTTAGAATCAAAGAGTTGGAAGAGACCTCATGGACCATCCAGTCCAACCCCCTGCCAAGAAGCAGGAATATTGCATTCAAATCACCCCTGACAGATGGCCATTCAGCCTCTGTTTCAAAGCTTCCAAAAAAGGAGCCTCCACCACACTCCGGGGCAGAGAGTTCCACTGCTGAACGGCTCTCACAGTCAGGAAGTTCTTCCCCATGTTCAGATGGAATCTCCTCACTTGTAGTTTGAAGCCATTATTCCGCATCCTAGTCTCCAAGGAAGCAGAAAACAAGCTTGCTCCCTCCTCCCTGTGGCTTCCTCTCACATATTTATACATAACTATCATATCTCCTCTCAGCCTTCTCTTCTTCAGGCTAAACATGCCCAGCTCCTTAAGCCACTCCTCATAGGGCTTGTTCTCCAGACCCTTGATCATTTTAGTCACCCTCCTCTGGACACATTCCAGCTTGTCAATATCATTTTAGTGTGGTCTAACCAAAGCGGAATAGAGGGGTAGCATTACTTCCCTAGATCTAGACACTATGCTCCTGTTGATGCAGGCCAAAATCCCATTGGCTTTTTTTGCCGCCACATCACATTGTTGGTTCATGTTTAACTTGTTGTCCACGAGAACTCCAAGATCTTTTTCACACGTACTACTCTCAAGCCAGGGATTGTCCCCCATTCTGTATCTTTGCATTTCGTTTTTTCTGCCAAAGTGGAGTATCTTGCATTTGTCACTGTTGAACTTCATTTTGTTAGCTTTGGCCTATCTCTCCAATCTGTCAAGATTGTTTTGAATCCTGCTCCTGTCCTCTGGAGTATTGGCTATCCCTCCCAATTTGGTGTCGTCTGCAAACTTAATGATCCTGCCTTCTAGCCCTTCATCTAAGTCATTAATAAAGATGTTGAACAGGACCGGGCCCAGGACGGGACCCTGCTTGTGGCACTCCCTCCACTTGTCACTTCTCCTCAATGCTTCCTCTTCATCCTGGAAAAAAGTGATGAGCGGAGTGCCACAAGCAGGGCTCTGTCCTGGGCCCGGTCCTGTTCAACATCTTTATAAATGACTTAGATGAAGGGCTAGAAGGCAGAATCATCAAGTTTGCAGACGACACCAAATTGGGAGGGATAGCCAATACTCCAGAGGACAGGAGCAGCATGTATATGGTTCCGGCCCAGCTTATTTGTCGGAACGTATCTCCCTCTACGTTCCACCTTGCAACCTAAGATCATCTGGGGAGGCCCTGCTCTCGGTCCCACCAGCTTCGCAGACGTGTTTGGCAGAGATGAGGGACAGGGCCTTCTCAGTAGTGACACCCCCCCACCCCCGTCTGTGGAACTCGCTCCCCAGTGAGATTAGGTTGGCTTCATCCCTCCTTTCTTTTAGGAAAAAACTTAAATCATGGTTCTGGGACCAGGTGTTTGGACAGCAGGCATGGCAGCACTTTGGAGGTTGAACTGGACTGAAATGACTATATGGCTGATAATAATGGGACTGTGGCGCAGCTGCTAAGTGTCAGCTGCATTAAGATCACTTCTGACCAAAAGATTATGAGTTCAAAGCCAGACCGGGTCGGAGTGAGCTTCCGACCAATTGTGTAGCTTCTTTTGCAACCCGAAAGACAGTTGCATCTGTCAAGTAGGAAAATTAGGTACCACCTATGTGTGGGGAGGCTAATTTAACTAATTTACGAGGCCATAAAAAAAAGACTCCAGTAAAGCATGCAGGAAATGCGGAAGTACTTCATCAGTGTCTTTGCCTGTAATTTGAAGCCATTGCTCCATATAAGTTTCCGGAGCAGAAGAAAACAAGATGGCTGCATCTTCAATATGCTTCCAGGTATTTAAACATGAAATTCGTTTTGTTAATTTTGGCTTAGCTTTCTAATCTCTTAAGGTCGTTTTGGATTCTGATCCTGTCCTCTGGAGTGTTTGCAATCTCCCGCAATTTGGTGTCACCTGCAAATTTGATAAGCATGCCTCTTATATATTTTAATCCAAGTCATTAATACTGATAGTGAACAGCACTGGGCCTAAGATAAAACCTTAAGGTGCCCCACTAACTACTTCTTTCCAGGAGAAAGAAGAACCATTGGTGAGTATACTTTGGGTTCGACCAGTCAGCCAATTCACAATCCATCTGGGTAGATGCGGGGAATGCCGTGGATGTAGCGTACCTGGATTTCAGTAAGGCCTTCGACAAGGTCCCCCATGACCTTCTGGTAAACAAACTAGTCCAATGCGGGCTAGGCAAAACTACGGTGAGGTGGATCTGTAATTGGCTAAATGGATGAACCCAGAGGGTGATTCTCCCCAATGCTTCCTCTTCATCCTGGAAAGAAGTGAGGAGCGGAGTGCCACAAGCAGGGTCCCGTCCCGGGCCCAGTCCTGTTCAACATCTTTATTAATGACTTAGATGAAGGGCTAGAAGGCATGATCATCAAGTTTGCAGACGACACCAAATTGGGAGGGATAGCCAATACTCCGTAAGACAGGAGCAGAATTCAAAACGATCTTGACAGATTAGAGAGATGGGCCAAAACTAACAAAATGAAGTTCAACAGGGACAAATGCAAGATACTCCACTTAGACAGAAAATATGAAATGCAAAGATATAGAATGGGGGGCTCCTGGCTCGAGAGGAGTACGTGTGAAAAAGATCTTGGGGTCCTCATAGACAAGTTAAACATGAGCCAACAATGGGATTTTGGCCTGCATCAATAGGAGCATAGTGTCTAGATCTAGGGAAGTAATGCTACCCATGCTCTATTCTGCCTTGGTTAGACCACACCTGGAATATTGTGTCCAATTCTGGGCACCACAATTCAAGAGAGATATTGACAAGCTGGAATGTGTCCAGAGGAGGGCGAGTAAAATAATCAAAGGTCTGGAGAACAAGCCATATGAGGAGCGGCTTAAGGAGCTGGGCATGTTTAGCCTGAAGAAGAGAAGGCTGAGAGGGGATATGATAGCCATGTATAAATATGTGAGAGGAAGCCACAGGGAGGAGGGAGCAAGCTTGTTTTCTGCTTCCCTGGAGACTAGGACGTGGAACAATGGCTTCAAACTACAAGAGAGGAGATTCCATCTGAACATGAGGAAGAACTTCCTGACTGTGAGAGCCGTTCAGCAGTGGAACTCTCTGCCCCGGAGTGTGGTGGAGGCTCCTTCTTTGGAAGCTTTTAAGCAGAGGCTGGATGGCCATTTGTCAGGGATGATTTGAATGCAATATTCCTGCTTCTTGGCAGGGAGTTGGACTGGATGGTCCATGAGGTCTCTTCCAACTCTATGATTCTATGATCTAATAATAGCATCGTCTAACCTGCAATTGATTAGCTTCTTTGCAGAGATATCACAGGAGACCTTGTCAAAATCCTTACTGAAATCAAGATACACTACATCTACAGCATTCCCTTCATCTATCAAGCTTGCTCCACTTCCTCCTGGCTAGTACCTGCGGGCGCATCTTGCTGCCTGCTCCTTGCTGGCATTCCCTTTCCAAGCGGCTGATGAGGGCACTCTGGTTGTTGACGAGGGCAGCCAGGGCTTGGTACTTGCCCTCCAGATGGCGATAATTGGTGGCCACCCTCAGGGCCTCAGCAGAAGCATTGGCCACCCTCCCTTCCAGGTGGGACGTTGGCACGGGCCGCTCACGTCGTTGGAGAATCTCGTGGAGCATCTGTGTGTAGAGCTGAGTGACACGGGCATTGACGTTGCGGCTTTCCTTGCGCAGTGCCTTGACTTCGCTCACCACTGCCCCGTCCACTGCCACCAACCGCCGGAGCTCCTCCATTTGTGCCTGCTGGCGGCTCAACTGGTAGCGCAGCTCCTCCACCTCGCTGCGATTTGGGCCTGGAGGATCTGGGGGAGGTCGAACGCTGCTCCAGCAAACAGCCCCCGTGAACTTCTGTTGAGGCAAAATGAAGGTGTAGGTGCACCTTGGGCCGGTGAGTGGTTCAGGGCCTGGCCAAACTGGCCTGGCCAAGTCCAGCACCAGCACCACCACTATCAAGTACTGAAATGCCATGTGGACAGAAGAGTCAGCAGCTAACAGCAAAATGGATCAGGAACAAGGTGTTCTCTTGTCTCTCCACAGACAACCTACAAAATAAAACAGAGTTTTAGACCTGATACTGTCGTTGCTGTTATTCTTGTGTGTCTTTGGGGACTCAGGGTGGATTACAATGTACACATACATGGCAAACATTCAATGCCATAGACACACAACACATATAGACAGACAGTCACGGGCTATTTAACATTCCAGTTTTCTGGCCACCAGGAGAGCTGTCGCTTCACCGTCCATCTACAACACCGATGAAGTACTTTCTGCATTCCCCGCATGCTTTTGCTGGAGATTTTTTACGGCCTCGTAAATTAGTTAAATTAGCCTCCCCACACATAGGTGGTACCTAATTTTCCTACTTGACAGATGCAACTGTCTTTCGGGTTGCAAAGCTCAACAACAAGCTACACAATTGGCCGGAAGCTCAGTCCTGGTGTTAGCCCCAGTTTCTGCCAACCTAGCAGTTTGTAAACATGGAAATTTGAGTATTTATTTATTTACTGTATTTGTATACCGCCTTTCTCAGCCAATTGGCAACTCAAAGCGGTTTTCAACAAATCAGTATACATAAAACATAATATAGATAAAAAAACATTAAACAGTATAAGACATCACAAAAGCAATAAAAACAACATCATCAGCGTCTCATTATTCTCAAGCATTGTCAAATTCCATTGTCAGGTCATTCGATTTCCTATATTAGCTACTCTGTATTTTTTTTTAAAACTCTTGCTCGAATAGCCACGTTTTAACTTGCCTCCAAAACGTCAAAAGGGAGGGAGCAGATCTGATCTCCCTAGGGAGGGCGTTCCATAGCCGAGGGGCCACCACTGAGAAGGCCCCGTCTCTCGTCCCCGCCAAGTAGACGAATAGGTACCGCTCCAGTGGGAAGTTAGCAGCGCTCCATGCAGCCACACGACCTTGGAGATGTCTATGGGCAATGCTGACTCTGGCTTAGAAATGGAGATGATTACCATCCCCTAGAGTCGGACATGACTAGACTTCATGTCGAGGGAAAACCTTTACCTTAACCCTGCTTTACAAAGGACGATCTGATGAGTGACATTCTGAATCATAGAATATTAGAGTTGGAAGAGACCTCCTGGGCCATCCAGTCCAACCCCCTTCCAAGAAGCAGGAATATTGCATTCAAAGCACCCCTGATAGATGGCCATCCAGCCTCTGTTTAAAAGCTTCCAAAGAGAGAGCCTCCACCACACTCCGGGGCATAGAGTTCCACTGCTGAACGGCTCTCACAGTCAGGAAGTTCTTCCTCATGTTCAGATGGAATCTCCTCTCTTGTAGTTTGAAACCATTGTTCTGCTTCCTAGTTTCCAGGGAAGCAGAAAACAAGCTTGCTCAGGGGACCCCATTTGGAGTTGGGACCCATAGTTTAAGAAGCAGGGATCTAGAGAAACCCAAAATCAGTGATCTGAAAAAGCTCTTATAGGAATTGGGTTGCACCCTTGTATGAAGATGGATGAATCGCTCTCTATGCATCTGCTGCCTTTTAAAGGAAGTCTCTTTACTTAAAATAAGTTTTGCTTATCTATTTGTAAACACATGAACAGTTATGTATACAATTAAGTGTTAATCACTAGGTTCTTGTAGGTTTTTTCGGGCTATAGGGCCATGTTCTAGAGGCATTTCTCCTGACGTTTCGCCTGCATCTGTGGCAAGCATCCTCAGAGGTAGTGAGGTGGATTAAAAGGATTAAGTGTTAATCCTTTTCCCGAAAGGAAACTAAACAAAGTAGATGCTATAATGAGGGATTTCTTTCTGATTGGGGAAGTAGACTGCTTCTTGTCATGCATTGTGGATATGAAAAGCTGGATGGATGCTTTGTTTGCACATCTTTCCCCCCTGAAAATGGCAAGTGAGCAGAAAAACCTGGTGTTTCAATATTTTAGGTTTGGGTGTTGCTCTAGTCTAGATTGCCTTGGCTCAGCTTAGTCTTGCATTTCAGTGCCAGGCACTCTTGGCTATATACAAGGAAAAGGATCCAGTTTGCTTCAGGAAATAGCATTAAAGTCCTCACCATCACCAATGAAGCAGACAGTTTATATCCTTTCCACTTTTGGGCTGCTGCCCTGTGGTTCCCATTAGCAGAGCTGGAATTCAACAGCACCACATACTTCAGCTGGAGACAGATGGCAGGTTTCAAAGAAAAGTGGAAAGTGGTCATTTGAGAGAAGATGTGATATGTGTATATACGTACACACAATCAATTCTTTTGTCCTGTACAGACACACATAACTCTGTGTTTGCCAGAGATGAAATTTAGATGGTGTAGTGAAATTGATACTCTATATTAAAGTTTTGGTGTATAGCTCTATGTTTACATATGGCAGATAGAGAAGAATAGGTACAGACAGGGGAGCAACAGCAGAGATAGGATTCATTTGCATATGTGAAGCCGATTGGTCATATGCAGATTAGCGTAGGCCCAGGATTTGAAAAGGCTACTAGGCCAAAAATGACAGTTGGAGTGAGAGAGCTGAACATTCCAAAGGGGCGGAGCCAAGGTTCTGAAAGAGGCAGTTAGAGTGAGAGAGTTTGAAAATGACAGTTAGGAATCTGTGTGTGAAGAGGAGAGTTGGTTTTTGAGTGCCTGTTAGAAAGAAGCAGTTATGAAGATGTGTTAAAGACTTCTGATATAGAGAAGCAGTTAGTTAAATAGAGCTCGAGTTTTAAGGAACATAAAGAAGGCTAGTGTTGCCTGAGTCGGAATATAATTCAGCCAAGAGTGTGTAAAGCAAGTAACATGTTTGTGAATGTGAAACATTGAAAGTTTATTCAGAAAAGTAAACCAAGTAAATGATACTGACTGTAAGCCTCAAGATTGCAACAAAACACAAATGTAACCACAAGCGTTGGAGCCAGAAGTTATAAATAAACTGTGTTACTTTGTTATATACAAGAGTGTTTCATTGCCTGTGACATAAAGCACAAAGGTTTAACAGCACACAGAAAGTCCCAGCCAATAGAAGAAGAAACTGAATCAGTATAAGGCATCAAAGAAGTTTTTTTTAATAAGGAAATAGTCTCTCTCCCTCGCCACAGATGGGTATATGCCCCAAAAGCACCAAATCCTATCTGATCTTGGAAGCTAAGAAGGGTCAGTACTGGTTAATAATTGGATGGGAGACCACCAACAAATGGCAGATGTTAATAACTGTATTTTAGAAAACTAAACCTGCAAAGTACATCTGAGTATCGCATGCCTTTTTTAAAAAGCAATGAAATCTCTGGGATCAGATAAGTTGACAGGTAATTTGAAAACATGCACATGGACAACATAAAACAAACAGCAGTGCACTCAATGAAGAAGAAAAATTAATGACTTCACTTGTCTTTAACTTCAGCTTTCCACACACAAAAAAGTAAGAAGAGTCCACATTGTTACATATGAGAACAATAATTCATTTAGCTTCTCTTGTGCTTTTACACAATCATCCTGCCTATTTGCGAATGGAGGAAAAACTGAACATACACCAAAGGTGATGTGTGTGTTACATATTAACATTGATGGCTCATTGTCAAGTTCAGTTCTGCTTACAAAGATTACACATAGACATTTACTTGGATGAAAATAGGCCACAACTTTTACTATTATTACTCCATATTGGCTTGGCACCCACATGAGGCCAGATCCAGGCATTTTCCAATCTGCCTGCAGTGTTGACATTTGGGCATATTGAGGATTCGTACTGAGTTTGGTCCAGATCCATCATTGTTTGAGTCCACAGTGCTCTCTTGATGTAGGTGAACTACAACTCCAAAACCCAAGATCAGTGACCACCAAAGCCTTCCAGTATTTTCTGTTTGTCATGGGAGTTCTGTGTGCCAAGTTTGGTTCCATTCCATCATTGGTGGGGTTCAGAATGCTCTTTGATTGTAGGTGAACTATAAATCCCAGCAACTACAACTCCCAAACATCAAAGTCTATTTTCCCCAAACTCCACCAGTGTTGACATTTGGGCATATGGAATATCCGTGCCAAGTTTGGTTCAGACCCATCATTGTTTGAGTCCACAGTGCTCTCTGGATGTTGGTGAACTACAACTCCAAAACTCAAGGTCAATGCCCACCAAACCCTTCCAGTATTTTCTGTTGGTCATGGGAGTTCTGTGTGCCACGTTTGGTTCAATTCCATCATTGGTGGGGTTCAGAATGTTCTTTGATTGTAGGTGAACTATAAATCCCAGCTACTACAACTCCCAAATGACAAAATCATTTTTTTTGAGTGAAGGACATACATTGGGTTGTTAGGTGTTTTGTGTCCAAATTTGGTGTCAATTCGTCCAGTGGTTTTTGAGTTCTGTTAATCCCACAAACAAACATTACATTTTTATTTATATAGACTAGCTGTCCCCTGCCACGCGTTGCTGTGGCCCAGTCTGTGTATATGTGTTTTGTGTGTATATATATGTGTATATGTGTGTATTTATATATTTGTGTATATTTATATTTATGTGGTTATGCACATGCGCTGTAATGTGTTTTTCAGTGTTTTTATGAGTGACTGCGGCCAAACCTTCCCTCCCCCTTCCTTTCTTTCCTTTCTTTCTCTCCTTCCTTCCCTCCTTCTTTCCTTCCTTCCTTCTTTTCTCTCCTGACGTTTCGCCTGCAACTACGGCAAGCATCCTCAGAGGTAGTGAGGTTTGTTGGAATGAGGAAAATGGGTTTATATATCCTTCTACTTTCCCTTTTTCTTTCTTCCTTCTCTACCTGTTTCTTTCCTCCCTTCCTTTGCTCTTTGATTCCATCCTTCCTTCTCTCTTTCCTTCCTTCCTTCCCTCTTTCTTTCCTTCCTTCCCTCTTTTTCCTTCCTTCTTTCACTTTTTTATTTCCTTCTCTCCTTCCCTCCTTCTTTCCCTCTTTCTATCCCTTCTTCCCTTCTTCCCTTTCTTCCTCCTTTCTGTGTATATGTGCTTTGTGTGTGTGTGTGTGTGTGTGTATTTGTGTATGTGTGTTTGTGTATATATGTGGGTTTGTGCATGCATTGTAATGGTTTTTTTGTTTTGCTTTTTGGCTTTTTAAGTAATTTCTGCTGTTTTTTTCAATGTTTTTATGAGTGATGGACACTCGTTGGCCTGATAGGTGTATTGTGTCCAAATTTGGTGTCAATTCAACAAGTGGTTTTTGAGTTATGTTAATCCCACAAACGAATATTATATTTTTGTATTGTCGAAGGCTTTCATGGCTGGAATCACTAGGTTCTTGTGGGTTTTTTCGGGCTATAGAGCCATGTTCTAGAGGCATTTCTCCTGACGTTTCGCCTGCATCTATGGCAAGCATCCTCAGAGGTAGTGAGGTCTGTTGGAATTAGGACAATGGGTTTATATATCTGTGGAATGGCTGGGGTGGGGCAAGGAGCTCTTCCCTGCTGCAGTTAGGTGTGAATGTTTAGCTGATCACCTTCATTAGCATTTGAAGGCCTGCCTGAGCCTGGGAAAATCTGTTGCTGGGAGGTGTTAATCTGTGCCTGGTTTTTTCCTCTCTGTTGTTTAGCTGTTATAATTTTAGAGTTTTTTAATACCGGTAGCCAGATTTTGTTCATTTTCATGGTCTCTTCTTTTCTGTTGAAATTGTCCACATGCTTGTGGATTTCAATGGCTTTTCTGTGTAGTCTGACATGGTGGTTGTTGGTGTGGTCCAGCATTTGTGTTCTCAAATAAAATGCTGTGTCCAGGTTGGTTCATCAGGTGCTCTGCTATGGCTGACTTCTCTGGTTGAAGTAGTCTGCAGTGCCTTTCATGTTCCTTGATGCGAGTTTGGGCAGTGCTGCGTTTGGTGGTTCCTATGTAGACTTGTCCACAGCTGCATGGTATACGGTAGACTCCTGCAGAGGTGAGAGGATCCCTCTTGTCCTTTGCTGAACGTAGCATTTGTTGGATTTTCTTGGTGGGTCTGTAGATAGTTTGTATGTTGTGTTTCCTCATCAGCTTCCCTATGCGGTCAGTGGTTCCCTTGATGTATGGCAAGAATATTACATTTTTATTTATATAGATGATGATGATGATGATGATGATGATTATTATTATTATTTTGAGCAATATGAAAGAGATCTTAGAATAATGTTCAAATTTGGAGGGAGGGATGGAGGGAGAGGTTGAGTAGGACAAATAGTGCATCCTAAGGCAGATGCCTGACTTTTAGTTCCTGTGTAAACAAAGCATCCATTCCCAGGCTCCCACAAGCAGGGCCAGATGCTGCTTATCTCTGCTGCTTTAAACCTCCATGGCCCCAGTCCTTGTTCTCACGCCAACTCTCCAGAGGGGCGAGGAAGATTAAAATAGTAAAATGCAAACCACAGCTATGGGTCCCTGCTACAAAAATAATTCCCATCTTTGGACACGACCTCCTTCGGTCAAACTGGGGACGAAGAAAGGGTAGGAAAGTATTAGACATCTTGCAATGATGCCAGGAACATCCTAAGCGTGGTTGTTGTGTGCTGTCAGGTTGTTTCTGACTTATAGTGACTCTAAAGCAGTGGTTCTCAACCTTCCTAATACTGCGACCCCTTAATACAGTTCCTCATGCTGTGGTGACCCCCAACCATAGAATTATTTTCGTTGCTACTGGTGGGGTGGGGCGGATTGATTTTGACATTTGGGATTTATAGTTCACCTACAATCAAAGAGCATTCTGAAATCTACCAGCGATGGAATTGAACCAAACCTGGCACACAGAACTCCCATGACCAACAGAAAATACTGGAAGGTTTTGGTGGGCATTGTCCTTGAGTTTGAGAATTGTAGTTTACCTACATCCAGAGAGCACTGTGGACTCAAACAATGATGGATCTGGACCAAACTATGCCCACATGTCAACACTGGTGAAATCTGGGGAAAATAGACTTGATATGTGGGAGTTGTAGTTGCTGGGATTTACAGTTCATCTACAATCAAAGAGCATTCTGAACTCCACTAACAATGGAATTGAACCAAACTTGGCATATAGAGCTCCCATGCCCAACATAAAATACTGGAAGGGTTTAGTGGACATTGACCTTGAGTTTGGGAGTTGCAGTTCACCTACATCCAGAGAGCACTGTGGAATCAAACAATGATGGATCTGGACCAAACTTGGCATGATTATTCCATATGACCAAATGTGAACACTGGTGGAGTTTGCGGAAAATAGAATCTTGACATTTGGGAGTTGTAGTTGCTGGGATTTATAGTTCACCTACAATCAAAGAGCATTCTGAACTCCACTAACAATGGAATTGAACCAAACTTGGCATATAGAGCTCCCATGCCCAACATAAAATACTGGAAGGGTTTAGTGGACATTGACCTTGAGTTTGGGAGTTGTAGTTCACCTACATCCAGAGAGCACTGTGGAATCAAACAATGATGGATCTGGACCAAATTTGGCACAAACACTCAATATGCCCAAATGTGAACACTGGTGGAGTTTGGGGAAAATAGAATCTTGACATTTGGGAGTTGTAGTTGCTGGGATTTATAGTTCACCTACAATCAAAGAGCACTCTGAACCCCACCAATGATAGAATTGAGCCAGACTTCCCACACAGAGACCCCCATGACCAACAGAAAATACTGTGTTTTCTGATGGTCTTCGGTGACCCCTCTGAAACCCCCTCGCGACCCCCCTAGGGGTCCCGAACCCCAGGTTGAGAGACACTGCTCTAAAGTGAACCTATCATGAGGTTTTTAAAGCAGGATTGGTTCAGCGATTGACTCTCTCTGAGGTTGAGAAAGTGTGACTTTCCCAAGGTCACCCAGTTTCACTTGGAAGTACCGTAAATAATATTGAGTTTTTTCAAATCCGCTTTTAAATTAAATAGATCGCTACTTTAAAAAACAACCTATGCAAAACCAAGGCCGACAGTTCGAAAATAACACCTTGAAGTGCTTAATATTGTCTAAAAACCTTATAAAGCTCAGCAAAACTTAGACATAAATACAAGCTCCATAGTAGTGTCTCATAAGGATTAGGAAGAGATTCATTTACCAGGCCCTGTCCAAAACTCTTATTTGCTAAGCTAAATTGCCTAGCCAGGCTGCATTTGCTTGCCAAAAATAAGGCTTACCACCCTTACCATAATCAATCACTTTTGCAATTGCCTTATACACAGTTCCTTGGGAGTAAGCTCCATTTAGCTAAACAGAGATTGGGTTTGAATAAGCATGTTCCAGTGTGCCTTCACTGAATAAAGGAAACAATTCCCTGCAAAATGTCCTCAGAAGCACTTTAACTACCTGTTGGGTTGCTCTCCTTACATTTCTTTTTAAACCCTCCTACTTTTAAAACCCTCTGTTCATGCCCAGCATTTATTTTTTTTAATTTTAAGCTATTACATCTTCCAGGCTTTAAGCAACTGGTGGCTTCTAACTGTTTCTTTGCTTTACTTTAAATGAAAATCCCTTTCTAGCTCCTCCCAGGCTAACTGTGAACCTAAACCTAACTGATGTGGATCCACTACCTGGCTGAACTGCGTCTCAAAACCGAGTGGACCTACCAGTAGGCCTGTAGTCACTTAGCTGGAGTTCTTGATGTTTAAAGCTGTTATTCCCTCCGAAATTCCTTGGGGCTGTAAGGCTGTTTCCCTGGGAACCTTTGGGAATCTTTAGATGCTCTTAAAACTGTTCTCTCCCGGGAAGTCTTAAGGGTTGAAGTTTTTGCACAGGAGAACCTGGACACATCCTGTACATTAGCTATCCTTGCTGGACTACCTAAAAAATGGCTCCTTTCCCCTTCTCTAAAGCCAAAAGGGAGCGGGACTAGAGAACCTAATGATGATGGACAGGTGGCCTGCCCTATAACTGCAAACTTTAACAGGAAGCCACCCTTGTGCCGTCACGCTTGGGGGCTATTAGTCTTAATGAAGAAGGGATGGACGTGGCACCTTTCCCCTAAGGGATTGCTTCTTGCCCTCCTATAGGAAACTGGAACTCCCAAAAACCCAAAACGCTGTAAATAGCTCAAAATAAGTTTTATTTATCACAAAGTCATTTCTTCAAAGCAATGAGCTGGAAAACTTTAGAGGGGTGAAGGAAAACATACATTACAGTCTCAATCAGTCCTGGGTCCAAGGGGTTTGAAGCTGAGAAGCCTCACCAAGTTTCCTCTTTCCTCAATGGCTGTGAATGCCGGAGCAAACCACAACCCCAGTTCAGATGGCCTGTTTTGAAGATTCAGGATCTTCCTTTGGTGCCAAAAGAACCGGCTTGAAGGCGCCTGGGTCTCCTCAATAATTGTCCAGGACGATCTGGACATAAAGCATGAGTCCCAGGGGTAAAAAACCTCAGAACTGGTGCTAAGAGGTAACTTAAATCAGGGTCCTTTAGAATCAAGTCTCTTACTCACATCCATGTTGCAGGAACTCTGATGGCAGAATGAATAGAAAAAGGAAGTTCTCCCCTCTTGCAGGAAGAGGTGGAGCCAAACAGTACTGATTGACAGCTACAAGCAACCAATCCATACAACTATACAAAAGCAGTGTAAAAAGGGGCAAGATTAAGCATGATACAACAGTTTAAATCTTGCAACTAACAGTTCTATACATAGGTGGCGCCACTCGCGCCGTCACAACCCTGCTGCAGAATCCCAAGCCTAGGATTGCAAGCAAACATTTAATACAAAGCAAATAAAGTTGGAGCCCCTGGTACACAATTTAAAAACAATTTTAAAACAGCAATATCAAAGATCAAAGGCCTGTCGAAACAGTTGAGGGACAGCCACCGAGAAGGAAGGCCTCCTCTCTCATTCCCACCAACCAAGCTTGGGATGGAGGTGAGACAGAGAGAAGGGCCTCTCCTGAAGATCTCAGGATCTGGGCAGGTTCAGGAGTTTGGCGTGTTCATTCTCTGTAACTTTTTCCGGCTTGTGATCCCACCAGTTCTTTGTCGCAGGCAGATGGTATTTGTGGCACAAGTTCCAATGAATCATCTGAGAAACAGTGTTGTGCCTCTGCTTGTAGTCTGTCTGCGCGATCTTCTTGCAGCAGCTGAGGATGTGGTCTATTGTTTCATCTGCTTCCTTGCAGAGTCTACATTTGGGATCTGTCGCTGACTTTTCAATTCTGGCTTTGATGGCATTGGTTCGAATGGCTTGTTCTTGGGCTGCCAAAATCAGGCCCTCCGTCTCCTTTTTCAAAGTCCCATTTGAAAGCCACAGTCATGTTTTTTCTTTGTCAATTTGGCTCTCAATTTTTCACAGGAACTGTTCATGGAGATCCCTCTGTTGCCAGATTATTATTATTATTATTATTATTATTATTATTTACTACATTTTTATTTGGTATAAAGAAAGATGTATAGGTATATGTTGTTGTTGTTGTTGTTGTTATTATTATTATTATTATTATTATTATTGAAGCCGAGCAGCCCCCCCCCCCATAAGGGATAGTGACTTATAGTTCTGCAAAGGGCAAGTGCACCAGACTACACAATAGGGGTTAAGTCTTGGTCACATTGCCAAGGCACTAACAACAACAAGGACCCCACGAGGCTTTTGGGGAACGGCTGGATCTTGGGACTTCTGCCCTTCATGAGAATTGTAGTTTCCCTAGGACCAGCTTCGATCCCAGCGTGGCAGAATTCCACCCAATGGCTCAGTGGAAAATCAACAGACTTTCCTTTTGGGGCTTTAAGAGCTCTGCCTAATGTTTTGGACTCGCAAGGACATCTTTCCCGCTCATGAACTTCCCTCAAAATGAACTATGGACTCATATTTATTAAATTTCTTTGGCAGGGTGGGATGGGGAAGGAGATATTTGATATGAATTTCTGTGGATTTCTGTATTCCCCCATGTATTCTCCTTATTCTTGCCCTGGAACCTTCCCCCTCCCCTTGGGTAAATCAATCCAGGAAGCAGCCAGCTGTTGAAAGGGCAATCAGGGGCAACAAAAGAAACTCATATACCAGAACTCTGACAAGGACAATAGAACCTGGAAACTCTATGAAGCTCCAGGATTAAGGCCATCGGCCTGGGGATTTCCTTCTGCAGACTTTTGGTCATTTCACAATAGGAGCGAGACGCCCTTCAGGGGGCCGCCTTCCCAATTTTGTTTACTTCATTCAGAACCGGACATTTCCCCAGCCTCCCCTTTTGTGCCTTATCTGATTGTGGCAGGAAGGCCAGGATGAAAGTAATCAAGGATCATCGCAACTCCACTCAAGGACAATAGACTGGGCATCACATCCATTGATTCGCTTGCCGGCTCATTGTTTCTGTTTTCATCCCGCCTCTCTCAAGGCGCTGAAGCAGGGAAAGCACTCCCATTGGAGGAAAGACGGAAGGAGTTTTGAAACTTTCAAACCTGTATTTTGCTATAACTGTGCCTCTGATCAATGTACTGGCATGCTTTGTGTGCTATCTATCACCACATTGCATCCGTCTCAGCTGAATTGCTCATTAAACCTCGGTGCCACTTCTTCGCTTTGGCAAGAGTCTCATTTCAATTTTTAATATTAATAAATTTGCTGAATCAGGCTTCTCTGAAGGCTTGCCAAGGTAGCGTTCCCTCTTTGGTGGGAACTAAGGGTCATCTCCCCTTGGAGCTGACCCCCCCCCCCAAAGTCTAGTTTGACTTCATTATTACAAGTTCCAGTGAATCATCTGAGTGTTGTGCCTCTGCTTGTAGCCTGCCTGTTTATTTTTTTTATTTTAAGATTATTATTATTATTATTATTATTATTATTATTATTATTATTATTTTGGCTGATCTGGAGCTGGTACACACCAGGAAGAACCTCAGATTTCAGACAACAGATTCATAAACACCGCCATGCTTTTTTCCCCTACCTCCCCCACTCATATCCAAAACATACAAGAGTTACAAACTGAATCCAAGATTCCTAACATATGCATCACTCTGTTTCTTAAAAAACATATAAAAGCTTCTGCTGAGCAGAAGGAAAATGCAATAAAAATATCTACATTAATAAGTAACTTTCTTCTATATATAGATTAGAACTGGCAGCTTTTCCAAACTACTAAAGGCTTCTGTACAACTGATTTGGTCCAGTCCAGTGCATTGGTAGTGGCCTTACCTGGCTGCTCTGCAGAAAAGACAACTCCAGTTTTACTCTACAATCAGAACATTTGAACCCACTTCCTTTTCAGAGCTTGGAAGAGAAAACCTCATGTTCTGCCTCCAGGCTTCTCTGTCTTGCTTTCTCAATAGCGAAACCCCCCTCTTTGTAGTGCCAGGAAAAATGTGTTATATTCCTTGCAGTCCATCAGGATATATAATTTCCAGCTTCCTCTTCAGGACATTTTAGAGCAGTTTAAAGAGAATTAAATCATTGGGTGTGATCTCCCCTTCCACTGTGATTCGACTTGTACTGTCAAGACATATCCAGCATGTGCCAAACACGTTTTCATTGAAGGGAGTGTGAGGGGGAGTTTGTTGGAGGACTGCAGAAGAAAAGATCTCTGCTCTTTGGACGCCGGAGACCAGGGTTCAAATCGTTACTTGGCCATGAAAACACACTAAGGGACCTTGGATAAATTTCCAGAGTTGGAGACCTATGTTTAAACTACTATGTCATACTGGCTATCCAGAGCTTCATTTACCAAAAGGCTTTTTTTTTGTTCTTGTTTACTGTCCCAGAATTTGCCCCACTGAATCATAGAATCATAGAATCCTAGAGTTGGAAGAGACCTCATGGGCCATCCAGTCCAACCCCCTGCCAAGAAGCAGGAATATTGCATTCAAAGCACCCCTGACAGATGGCCATCCAGCCTCTGTTTAAAAGCTTCCAAAGAAGGAACCTCCATCACACTCCGGGGCAGAGAGTTCTACTGCTGAACGGCTCTCACAGTCAGGAAGTTCTTCCTCATGTTCAGGTGGAATCTCCTTTCCTGTAGTTTGAAGCCATTGTTCCGCATCCTAGTCTCCAGGGCAACAGAAAACAAGCTTGCTCCCTCCTCCCTGTGACTTCCTCTTGCATATTTATACATGGCCATCATGTCTCCTTTCAGCCTTCTCTTCTTCAGGCTAAACATGCCCAGCTCTTTAAACCACTCTTCATAGGGCTTGTTCTCCAGACCCTTGATCATTTTAGTCGCTCTCCTCTGGACACATTCCAGCTTGTCAATATCTCTCTTGAATCGTGGTACTCAGAATTGGACACAATATTCCAGGTATGGTCTAACCAAGGCAGAATAGAGCATGGGTAGCATTACTTCCCTGGATCTAGACACTATGCTTCTATTGATGCAGGCCAAAATCCCATTGGCTTTTTTTGCCGCCACATCACATTGTTGGCTCATGTTTAACTTGCTGTCCACGAGGACCCCAAGATCTTTTTCACACGTACTGCTCTCGAGCCAGGTGTCACCCATTCTGTGTCTTTGTATTTCATTTTTTTCTGCCTAAGTGGAGTATCTTGCATTTGTCCCTGTTGAACTTCATTTTGTTAGTTTTGGCCAATCATCTCTCTAATCTGTCAAGATCGTTTTGAATTCTGCTCCTGTCCTCTGGAGTGTTGGCTATCCCTCCCAATTTGGTGTTGTCTGCAAACTTGATGATCACGCCTTCTGTTCTATCACGCACTGGGCCTGTAAATAATTGTCTTTAGAACAGGATGTGCAACCTTTGTCCAGCAGGAAGCCCGGGAGTCCAAAGAGAAGGTCTCAGAGGGTTTCACCACAAATAGTCTTTAGATAGCTTGTGAGGTACAACAAAGTCCTTTATTAATGAACAATCAAACAGAAACTTCTCTAATCTTCAGTAAAATTAGACAAATGATTCCAAGCTTTTAGGCAACTGGTGAATTCCTAATCTTGCCCACGAAGGACAGGCAACTGTCTTCAATAACTTCTTCTTTAAAGGAAAATCCCCGTTTTAACTTCTCCCAGGCTGACTGTAATCTAACCCTTACTGACGTGGGCTCAGCTACCGGGTTGAACTGCTTCTCGAACGCCGAGTGGACCAAAGGCTTAGATGTTCTCCACCTGGAGTTCTTTGGTCTTTAGGGCTGTTTTCCTGGAAATTCTTAGGAGACTCTTGAAACTGTTCTCCCTCGAAATTCTTTAAAGCTTTGGAGAGGCTTCCCTGGAAAATCTTAAAGGTTGAAGCTTTTGTACAGGGGAAGTTAAAGACATCCTATACATAAGCTAACCTTGCTGAGACTAACTGAAAAATGGCTCCCTTCCCTTCCCAATTGCCCTGAGCAAGGGGCAGGACCAAACTTAACGATGATGCACAGGTGACTTGTAGGCCTGGGCGGTTTCGTTTCGTTAATTCGTAATTCGTTAATAATTCGTTAATTTTTCCAATTACAAAACGATAACGAACCATTCTGGAGCAATCATTAAAAAAACCGAATTTTTAAACACGTTTTGTAAATGCTTCGTATTTCGTTATTGTATTCGTTTCGTTATTGTTCTGAGGTCGTTTCGTTATTATTTCCGCATGTCTGGGCCAGTTTTATGGTTTAATTAGTGAAAAAAAATTATAATATCACACCAACAGTCAAGAACAGAGGGAGAGGGAAGCTTCAGAAGTTTTTGGAGGTTTTTTTAGCGTATTTCACGGTCGCGTCCGCCATTAACGAATCGATTTGTTATTGTTTCGGAAATCGATTCGTTATTTTTTTTACCATTTACGAAATTTCGTAAATATCGAACTTTTTAAAAGGAAAATTTTGTAATTATTTTACATATCGAAACAAAAAAAAACCCCAAATACAAATCGATTTTAGAAACAAATTTTTGCGTTGTTACCCAGGCCTAGTGACTTGCCCTATGACTACAACCAAAAGAAAGCCACCTGTCTGCAGAGTCCCTGAAACCCAGGACTGCAACCAAACATTTAATACAAAGCAAATAAATTTGGAGCTCCTGGTACAGCCGTACCAGCACATCTTCTAACCCTTCATCTAAGTCATTAATAAAGATGTTGAACAGGACCGGGCCCAGGAAGGAGCCCTGCTTGTGGCACTCCGCTTGTCACTTCTTTCCAGGACTGAGGGCACATTGATGTTGCATTTTAGTGACAAATGAACGCACCAAGGCACTGTGTCCCCAATGGCAAACTGCACTGCCAACTGGGATAGCTCTTAGCATCAAGAGGTTTTTTCTAATGTTTATGTACTGTTTCCTTGCAGTTTGAATCCACTGCTCCATCTCTAACAAACAAACTAGTCCAATGTGGGCTAGGCAAAACTATGGTGAGGTGGATCTGTAATTGGTTAAGCGGATGAACCCAGAGGGTTATTCTCCCCAATGCTTCCTCTTCATCTTGGAAAGAAGTGACGAGCAGAGTGCCACAAGCAAGGTTCCGTCCTGGGTCCGGTCCTGTTCAATATCTTTATTAATGACTTAGATGGAGGCTTAGAAGGGTGCTATTTGGAGGATGGACGATGGATGATGGGATTTGCATTACCTTCACTCACTTTCTGAAACCACAGTGACACTCATCCAAATACCAATAAAGACCAAACTTGCCACAGAGAGCCCCCATGGCCAACTCAACATTCTGGTAAGGTTTGGGGGAGAACAGACTATGGATGATGGCACTTGCAGTACCTTAACTCACTTTCTGAGACCACTGCAACCCTCATCCAATGACTTATCAAGACCAAACTTGGCACACAGAGCCCCCATGACCCACTCTCCATCCTGGTGCAGTTTGAAGGATGGACCACAGGTGATGGTGAAAGGGTCTTTGAGTGAAATTTGCAAATGCTAAGCGAGGGGCTTTGAATGAAATTAACACCAAAGAGAAACATACCCTTTCTCTGTAGAAAAAGAGCAACATGGAAGAAAATGTTTTTAAGAAACAAGATGTGACATGTAGAGGTCGGAAGTTGTATTGTGGTTAAGTTCAAAGGTTGTGGTTAAGCGCAGTCTGCAGGTACAAGAAGGTACTTTCCATCAAAAGGTCAATGGAGAGGGCTGGAAAGAGAGTACTTGTTCTTGTTTACTTGAGGTTATATATTGGTGGTAAAAAGCCAAGAAGAGTCACTTGAAGGGTAGCATCTGAGTATGCTGTCAGGCTGTCCATCTTCTTCATGAAGAAACTAAAATAAACCTTGTTTTTTGATCTTTTTTGGGACTGTCTACTTCTTTTCATGCTCCCGTGATGTGGACCTAAGAAGACCCAATTTAGGGTCTCTAACAATGGGACTTACAGTACCTTCACTAACTTCCTGAGACCACTGCGAGCCATATAAATAACTGATAAAGACCAACCTTGATACACAATTACTTTCTCAAATAACCCGGGCAGCGTCGGGTCCCCAAGCTAGTATATATATATATATATATATAGAGAGAGAGAGAGAGAGAGAGAGAGATTTCCTTGCCTTCCATTATCTGCCACAACTTTATTTTTAATCCGTACTGATATTCACCACTACCCACAGGCAAAGAGTGCGACAGAAAGAGCAATGCAGACATCTTCAGACAGAAATACTATTCATTTTCCTCTTTTTATAATGCCCTTCAGATCAAAACCATATATGGCTACAGAAGATTCTAATTTCACAAAGCTGGAAAAAATTGCTGCTTCGGCTTACTGAACTAAATGACATTCCAAGTATATTTATAATTGGCATAATCCAGTGCAAATAGTGCCACATTTAGAACTAGGAAGAGAGTTTAATGGGGAAAAAATATGGTAGGCTCCATCTACTTCATCAGGAAAATATGGTACTGGTCTAGCTTTTTTCTCTCTCTTTTCAATGGAGTTCAATGGTGAATATGAACAGGTGGACAATGACACCTTCCTTTAAAATCATCCAAAAAAAGATTTTAAAAAAGGAGTCCCCGGTGGCGCAATGGGTTAAACCCCTGTGCCGGCAGGATTGAAGACCAACAGGTTGCAGGTTCAAATCTGGGGAGAACGCGGATGAGCTCCCTCTGTCAGCTCCAGCTCCCCATGCGGGGCCATGAGAGAAGCTCACCACAAGGATGGTAAAACAACAAAACATCCGGGCGTCTCCTGGGCAACATCCTTGCAGACGGCCAATTCTCTCACACCAGAAGCGACTTAGTTTCTAAAGTCGCTCCTGACACGAAAAATAAATCCAAATGTAAAGTAGTTGCCCCAAAACCCTAATCCCATTTGCTAAGATTCTATCAAATCCATATTCTGTGATTAATATCAGTCTTTCTCATCCGATCATATCCTTTATGCCAGGGGTCCACAAACTTTTTAAGCAGAGGGCCAGGTCACAGTCCCTCAAACTGTTGGAGGGCCTGATTATAAATTGAAAAATAAAACATGAATTCCTGTGCATTCTGCACATATCTTATTTGTAGTGTAAAAAACACTTTAAAACAATACAATAATTAAAATGAGGAACAATGTTAACAAATATAAACATTAGTATTTCAATGGGAAATGTGGGCCTGCTTTTGGCTGATGAGATAGGATTGTTGTTGTTGTTATGTGCTTTCAAGTCGTTTCAGACTTAGGTTGACCCTGAGCCGGGTTAATGACCTTGTAGAGCCGCATCCGCCCCCCGGGCCTTAGTTTGAGGACCCCTGCTCTATGCCCTCCAAGTGTCCCAATTTGGCAGGATTGTCCCAATTGATTCCCCATCATTCCATTACTTTTAAAGTATCCGAGTTCCTCCGTCCTCCTTCCACTTTCTCCTAAGATTAATTGCTACAAGTTGAGCTCAAACTGGAAAAAGCAGGAGGAGCAAATTTTTGCCCTTTCCTGTAAACTCAGGCAAAAACAAACTCATGCAAATTCTCCTATCTAGTGTGTTATTCCTTATTGATAACTTCAGCCATCTTGACCACTTTCTAAAATTGCTTGGTCAAACATGTCCCATGTTTTATCTCGCTCCAGTCATTTGTGAACTTCCAAGAAATCAGGAACAGATTACTTAACCACAGTATCTATTATTATTATTATTATTATTATTATTATTATTATTATTATTTGAAACACCACAAGATGAGTCCACAGCAGACACTCTGCTGGCTGTTGTATTGGATCACACATCGGACACTTCCCAAGTGTCTAGGACTGTGTGATGTATCGGCGAATAATGCGTGCAGATCCCAGTAAGGTGGCCTTTTGCAGCTGGCAGATGGTAATCTTGTCAGCGCCAATTGTATTTAAGTGCAAGCCAAGGTTTTAGGCACTGCACCCAGTGTGCCGATCACCACTGGGACCACCTTGACTGGCGTGTGCAGTTCGATCTTTAAATCCTCATATCATGTCATCTTTTCCAGTTGTTTCTCGTCAATCTTGCTGTCACCTGGGATTGCAACATCGACAATCCACACATTGTTTTTTAACACGATCATGAGGTTGTGCTCCAAAACTCTGTCTGAATTTGGAAGTCCCAGAGTAGCTTACGTGTTCATTTTCTGTAACTTTTTCCGGCTTGTGATCCCACCAGTTGTTCATCACAGGCAGATAGTATTTGTGGCACAAGTTCCAATGAATCTTCTGAGCAACGGTGTTATGCCTTTGCTTGTAGTCTATCTGTGTGATCTTCTTGCAGCAGCTGAGGATGTGATCTATTGTTTCATCTGCTTCCTTGCAGAGTCTACATTTGGGATCTGTTGTTGACTTTTCAATTCTGATTTTGATGGCATTTGTTCTAATGGCTTGTCCTTGGCCTTGGATGTCAACTCTTAAAAGACCCAGACAACTTGGCCAACAAGCAAAAATTCAGAGGATTGAAGTCTAAAACATTCAGAGGTCCAGAAATTTTGAGAACCAATGATATTACAAGGGTTGAATGACAAGTAATGCCTCCACCTTCGTTACTTGGCTTGGGATGAGAATATTTTAATATTTAAATAAATCAAATGGAGAAATAATCCATAGAATCTGCTCTTTAAAACTACCATTATTCACTTTTCCACATAATCACCAGACAATTGGATACATTTCTGCCAACGATGAACAAGTTTTCTGAAGCCATCACAGAAGAAGTCGACACTCTGTTTCCGCATTCAGTGTCTCACAGTTCTCTCATCCTGAGTACCCATCATGCACAGATCTTCTGATAGCTAAGCAAAGCAATACTGTAACCCACATGTTCTTCTAAAATGCTGATTGTGCTTGAAATTTCTCTCTGAGTGATACGACGATCGTCCTAAATCAATCTGTCACCCTTTTGCTTGTCAAACTCGGTGGTTGCTGTCACAGGACATCCAACTCTTTGCTTGTCACACAAGTCAGATGTTCCCACCTCAACATCTTTAAACTTACTCGCCCAACGATGCACAGTACTCACGTCAACACAATCGCCATAAACAGCTTGCATTCTCTGATTAATCTCCTTTGGGGTGACACCTTCTGCTGTCAATAATTCAATGACTGCACGTTGCTTAAGTCGCATTGACCAACCGTCTGTGCAGGGTTCCATACTTTGCACTTTAACAACACAAGCATTCTATGCTAAGGCTTCCTGCCAAAATGGAACTGTAGAGGAGAGTCAACTGATCAAGCCAGTACCTGCCGCATACCAGTACTGCCATCTGTTGAGGAGTTACGAAGGTGGAGGCATTACTTTTCATTCAACCCTCGTAAGTCAGAAACAAATTGAACGTAAAAGTATTAACCCATTTGCCGATTTGCTGTGTGATCTGAAAAAAGTCACTGCAAATGTCACTTGGTTGTCCTCTAAATACCCATAGTCTTCTTGCTAGTATGGTTGGTCGTTATCCTTCACAAAGGTGATTTTCCTAGTTTTGTTGTCAGTGTATTTAAGCATGTAGCTGTGCTTTGAGTTAGTTTTATTGATTTGTGGCTTCTGTGTGTTCCACCCACTTGGGAAGCATTTCCTCCAAACAGAGTCCCATTGAATGGGCTTCTGAGGTTATTTACTTGGGCAAGGAGAGCTTTCCCATGATCCTAACTAGGAAGAAGTGTTTTCTTGTATCTCTCCAGCCACTTGGTGTTTATACTGGCTGACAAGAGCGGCTAATGTTTCCTTCACCGCATGAGGCCTCAGCAACACTCTCGACTATCACTTCTGGGTATATGTCTCTCAGCTTTGGCTAAAAGTGTGTTAACTGAAGTGAAGGGGTGGTAGTTTTGAATGGGGTTGCACTCTTTCTGACGGATCATCCTCATAGGGGTACATTTGGATCTGGCACTGCTCTTGGAAGTGGGTGCAGATTTGGCTCCCTTTTCTGGGAGAAGGCAGATCTGGCCACAGTGGAATGCCTTGTTGTTGTTTATTCGTTCAGTTGCTTCCGACTGTCGGACAACACCACCGCCAGCTCCTTCAAGGTCAATCCAGTCACTTCAAGGCTAACATCCATCCATCCATCCTTCCCTTGGTCGGCCCCTCTTCCTTTTTCCTTCCATTTCCCCCAGCATCATTGTCTTCTCTAAGCTTTCCTGTCTCCTCATGATGTGGCCAAAATACTTCATCTTTGCCTCTACTATCCTTCCCTCCAATGAGCAGTCAGGCTTTATTTCCTGAAGTATGGACTGGTGGGATCTTCTGGCGGTCCAAGGCACTCTCCAACCATCACCCATGTCAAAAATAATTTGCGAACTTCACCTCCTCCAAGAGGAAATGAACCATCTAAACCAGGCTTTACAGGCCAATTGATACTCCATCTCAGATATCAGAAGAGCTGCAAGACCGAGAACAAGCCACGAGAGTCAAGACAAAGATCAACCCAGAGGAAAAGTGTTCTTGCCATACATCAAGGGAGCCACTGACCGCATTGGGAAGCTGATGTGGAAACACAACATACAAACTATCTACAGACCCGCCAAGAAAATCCAATAAGTGCTACGTTCAGCAAAGGACAAGAGGGATCCTCTCACTTCTGCAGGAGTCTATCGGATACCATGCAGCTGTGGACAAGTCTGCATAGGGACCACCAGGCACAGCATTGCCCAAACACGAATTATGGAACATGAAAGGCACTGCAGACTACTTCAACCAGAGAAGTCAGCCATAGCAGAGCACCTGATGAACCAACCTGGACACAGCATATTATTTGAGAACACAGAAATGCTGGACCACTCTCACAACCACCATGTCAGACGACACAGAGAAGCCATTGAAATCCACAAGCATGTGGACAATTTCAACAGAAAGGAGGAGACCATGAAAATGAACTAAATCTGGCTACCAGAACTAAAAAAATCAGTGTGTAATTCATATATGATGTGTGTTTAAATGTAATTTTATGTGACAGGATTGTGATTGCAATAGAATTTTATTGGCAGGATGTAGTTTGACACAGAAGGGTTAAACAGCAAAAGTAAGAAGCTGTGAGAATGTGACCCTGAGTTCTTGCTCTGTGAAAGATTAGGGAGTGCCAGAGATAAACTTCCTTCCAGCTGCAGTTTGTATTAGTTCCTATCTCTTTCGGTTTGTGTTCTTCACGTCTGTCCGCTGATGGTGTATGTTGTCTATTTTGAGCTGCTTAAGTAAAGCTGAAAACCTGCTTTTACTGGAGAATCCAGAGTCCATTATTCTGAGCTTCTGCGATACTCTGCTACACGCTAATAAAAAAACTCTAAAATTACAACAGCAAAACAACAGAGAGGAAACAATCAGGGACAGCTAATCACCACTCAACAAAAGATTGCCCCAGGCACCAACAAGCCACACCAAAAAAAAACTGTCAGGCCATCAAATGCTAATCAAGGAGGTCAGTTGAAACATTCACACCTAGCTCCAGCAGACAAGAGTCCTTTGTCCCACCCTGGTCATTCCACAGATATATACACCCTTTTTCCTACTTCCAACAGACCTCACTACCTCCGAGGATGCTTGCCATAGATGCAGGCGAAACGTCAGGAGAGAATGCCTCTAGAACATGGCCATATACCCCGAAAAAACCTACAACAACCCACTCTCAGAATTTTCCTCCAACACCACAGTTCAAAAGCATCAATCTTCCTTCATTCAGTCTTTTTTATGATCCAGTTCTCACATCTGTGGGTTACTACGGGGAATACCATTGCTTTAATGATAGATTTCATACTAGCAGAATATTGGGATTATAGTCTTTTAATAACAGTATGGCTGTTGCTCCCTCCTCTGTCTGACCGGACTTCCCGGTGCCACATGAACACCTCAATCCCCTCCTTTCAGACTCCCTTCCTTCTAATTCCATAAATTGTGTTGGGTTTTGATATAATCCTATATATGGCTTTTGGCTTTAAGAGGGATTGTAATGACCTGCCTTAGGTTTTGTGGTGACTGCAGTCTGTGGTCTCACCTTTCTTGGGGATTGGCATTTATATTGAACCGTGGGCCTTCCAAAATTCAATAAGTTGCTACCCTGCTTAATTTCTTGACTTTAGGCCAAATTTTCCTATAATCTTTGATTTTGTTGTTTTGTCCTTTTGCATCTGATCACCTATGACTAAAATCCTGCTTTGGCGTGGGAACAATATATTCCTGAACTTTAGCATATAATTTTTCAGTGCCTTCTTCTGCCTCTGGAGTTGGAGCATAAACTTGGGTTGTGGTTATGTTGATGGGTTTATCATAAAGTCTTATAGATATGATTTGGCCAGACTTTGTACATGCTCTAATTAGCTGGGGGCACAGTCCATGAGGGCATTCCCCGTGTCCTCTGAGGACAGTCGGTCAATGACTTAGAAGGAGCCATTGTGAAACAGAATGACATCAGACCACGATTAAGGAGAGAGAGAGAGGCTCCTTTATTCTCAACCATTAAGAGTCTGTTGCCAGGAATTTCAATCAGGACATTTCAAAGAATTACATTTTTATAATACAGTATATGTCAATGAGATTGCCTGCTAATACAATGTTTTTAATATTGTGGATAGTGGTAATAATGTAATTGTCAGTGGCAGAACTTTTTACATTCAATTTGTTTATGACTTACGAGGGTTGAATGAAAAGTAATGCCTCCACCTTCGTAACTCCTCAACAGATGGCAGTACTGGTATGTGGCAGGTACTGGCTTGTTCAGTAGACTCTCCTCTACAGTTCCATTTTGGTGGGAAGCCTTGGCATAGAACAGTTGTGTTGAAGTATGGAACTCTGTGCAGTTGGTCAATGCGACAAGCAATGTGATGCAATAGTAAAAAAAAAGCCAATGGGATTTTGGCCTGCATCAATAGGAGCATAGTGTCTAGATCTATGGGAAGTCATGCTACCCCTCTATTCCGCTCTGGTTAGACCATACCTGGAATATTGTGTCCAGTTCTGGGCACCACAATTCAAGAGAGATATTGACAAGCTGGAATGTGTCCAGAGGAGGGCGACTAAAATGATCAAGGGCCTGGAGAAGAAGCCCTATGAGGAGCGGCTTAAGGAGCCGGGCATGTTTAGCCTGAAGAAGAGAAGGCTGAGATGAAATATGATAGCCATGTATAAATATGTGAGAGGAAGCCACAGGGAGGAGGGAGCAAGCTTGTTTTCTGCTTCCTTGGAGACTAGGATGCGGAACGCGGCTTCAAACAGGGGCTGGATGGCCATCTGTCAGGGGTAATTTAAATGCAATATTCCTGCTTCTTGGAAGGGGCTGGACTGGATGGCCCATGAGGTCTCTTCCAACTCTTTGATTCTATGATTCTATGATTCTATGCACGTGCAGTCATTGAATTCTTGACAGCAGAAAGTGTCACCCCAAAGGAGATTCATCAGAAAATGCAAGCTGTTTATGGCGATTGTGTTGACGTGTGTACTGTGTGTCGTTGGGTGAGTAAGTATAAAGATGTTGAGGTGGGAACATCTGACTTGTGTGACAAACAAAGAGTTGGATGTCCTGTGACAGCAACCACCGAGTATCACAAGCAAAAGGGTGACAGATTGATTTAGGACGATCGTCGTATCACTCAGAGAGAAATTTCAAGCATAATCGGCATTTCACAAGAACGTGTGGGTCACATTATTGCTTTTTTTGGCTATCGCAAGAGCTGTGCACGATGGGTTGCGAAAACAGAGTGTCGACTTCTTCCGTGACAGCTTCAGAAAACTTATTCATTGCTGGCAGAAATGTATCCAATTGTCTGGTGATTATGTGGGAAAGTGAATAGTGGTAGTTAAAGAGCACATTCTAAGGATTATTTCTGTGTTTGAATTATTAAAATATTCCCATCCAAACCCAAGTAACGAAGGTGGAGGCATTACTTTTCATTCAACCCTCGTACACACACCCTTGGAGAGATCAGAGGTAGGAATGAAGTTGATTGCATGAGGCTGGGACAGGTATGGGACACGTATGGGACAGGTACTCACCAATCTTCCCCCAGCACCAGGCATGGTGGTCTGCGGAAAGGCCTTACTGGTATATTATTTAGACTGTTAGAATCATAGAATCATAGAATCAAAGAGTTGGAAGAGACTTCATGGGCCATCCAGTCCAACCCCATTCTGCCAAGAAGCAGGAATATTGCATTCAAATCACCCCTGACAGATGGCCATCCAGCCTCTGTTTAAAAGCTTCCAAAGAAGGAGGCTCCACCACACTCCGGGGCAGAGAGTTCCACTGCTGAACGGCTCTCACAGTCAGGAAGTGCTTCCTGATGTTCAGATGGAATCTCCTCTCTTGTAGTTTGAAGCCATTGTTCCATTGTGTCCTAGTCTCCAGGGCAGCAGAAAACAAGCTTTCTCCCTCCTCCCTGTGACTTCCTCCCACATATTTATACATGGCTATCATATCCCCTCTCAGCCTTCTCTTCTTCAGGCTAAACATGCCCAGCTCCTTAAGCCGCTCCTCATAGGGCTTGTTCTCCAGACCTTTTATCATTTTAGTCGCTCTCCTCTGGACACATTCCAGCTTGTCAATATTATGTTTGTTCATATCATGATCTGATCACCATGATCAATATATCTCATATGCATGGGGGTATTGGGGTAACGATACAAAAGGTTTGCTAGGGTAGACCCTTTCACTCAGACTTAGCCCCCCCCCCCCCCCCGAATCAAATTCAGCCCCCCCCCCCCCCCCCCCGAATCAAAATCCTGGCTACGGGCCTGCCCAGCACCTTCTGAAAACAATATGTAAACTTTTAAAAGTTGGGCCAAAAAAACTCAGAAGCATCACTCCAACAAATATGGGAGCAATCGTCTAACAATGGAAATTTCTGATTAAAATATGCACAAGCATGGAGAAGGAGAAAATAGTTATGCATACAAGACAACACAAGTGTATAAGACAGAATAAGTGTATTTCAAAATAGTAAGTTTTGATTTATACGTATAGGAGCATCCATTGTAATTAATACCATGTGTGTCTTTTTTTTCGCTTTTAACTGGATTTGTTTCCAAGTACAAAATGTTTCATGGTGTTTCACGTTTCCCACTCAGCTGCTATGAATGAAACATTAGTAGTAGCAACAGCTTCAGTAAAAAGGCTGGAGTTTTCCCCAAAATTGTTGTTGTTCATTCGTTCAGTCGTCTCCGACTCTTCGTGACCTCATGGACCAGCCCACGCCAGAGCTCCCTGTCGGCCGTCACCACACCCAGCTCCTTCAAGGTCAGTCCAGTCACTTCAAGGATGCCATCCATCCATCTTGCCCTTGGTCGGCCCCTCTTCCTTTTGCCTTCCACTTTCCCCAGTATAATTGTCTTCTCTAGGCTTTGCTGTCTCCTCATGATGTGGCCAAAGTACTTCAACTTTGTCTCTAGTATCCTTCCCTCCAGTGAGCAGCCAGGCTTTATTTCCTGGAGGATGGACTGGTTGGATCTTCTCGCAGTCCAAGGCACTCTCAGCACTTTCCTCCAACACCACAGCTCAAAAGCATCGATCTTCCTTCGCTCAGCCTTCCCTAAGGTCCAGCTCTCACATCCGTAGGTTACTACAGGGAATACCATGGCTTTGACTAGGCGGATCTTTGTTCAATATTACCATCAAGTTCAATATTACCATCTGATATATTCTTGTTGCCATAATCTTGGTTTTTTTGACGTTTAGCTGCAACCCGGCTTTTGCGCTTTCTTCTTTCACCTTGATTAGAAGGCTCCTCAGCTCCTCCTCGCTTTCGGCCATCAGGGTGGTGTCATCTGCATATCTGAGGTTGTTAATGTTTCTTCCAGCAATTTTCACCCCAGCTTTGCATTCATCCAGCCCCGCACATCGCATGATGTGTTCTGCATACAAGTTAAAAAGGTTGGGTGAGAGGATGCAGCCTTCCCCAAAATTATTGGGGAGCATTTCAACTGGAATCCAATTTTGGTAGGGAATATCCTTTGAGGCCACAGAGAAGGACAGGGAAACAATATGGTTTACAGTTTTAGTGGAGACAGAAACATAGTTCTCACTCCTGCAATGCATCCATATTTGGCTAGTCCGTTGCAGACTGAATGTGGAAAGAGGTAGTGGTAGCATTATGTCAAGCAGTTTAAAGGAACCTCTAAAAGGCTCTGTTTTCTCTGTCAATGTATAAACCTTGACAGAGAAAACAGATATAAGAATTCTATAAAATGTGAGTGATGGTGGTACTGTTCTTAAGATCTAGGGTGAAAAAGGCATCTTATCCCTTGTCTGAAACCTCATTTGGAAATGCAAACACTTCTATTTTGCCACAGAAAGAAAATCCTCACTTGTAAGAGGACTGCAAGAGGAACAGAAAGCGTTAATTTTTGTGTTGTGGAGCTGATGATGTGTGTGCATACACGGGCAGTTTGGGTTTTAATAATCCAAAACAAATGCAAAGGTAGCTGTTCTGTCACGCGCTGGGTCTGTAAATAATTGTCTTTAAATAGGACGTGTGACTTGAGCCCAGCGGGAAGCCAGGGCCCTCCGAAGAGAAGTTCTCGGAGATTTTCCACCACAAATAATCTTAAGATGGCTTGTGAAGTATAACAAGGTCCTTTATTAATGAACAATCAAACAGAAACTTCTCTTGTCTTCAGTAAAGTTAAACAACTTCTATAAACTTTTGGGAACTTTTATCAACTTTTGAGGACTTTTAAGATCTTTAGGAACTTCCATGGATTTTTGTCAAATCCCTATGAACTGTGAACTCTTAAGAAATCCTTTTATCAACTTTTCCAAACTTATATGAACTTCAATGGACTTTGGGGGGCTAACGTGACTTCCCCTTAGGCCCCACATAATTCCCCCTTTTCCTATGAACTCTGTGTATGCTCCCTTGCCCCATTCCTCATTCCCTATATGTATGTATAGCTATATAAGAAAATATGAAGCAAAGTAACCTTGTCAAAGGCTTTCATGGCTGGAATCACTGGGTTGTTGTAGGTTTTTTCGGGCTATATGGCCATGGTCTAGAGCAGGGGCCCTCCAAGGTCATTTACCTGGCCCTTGTTCAGGGTCAACCAAAGTCTGAAACTACTTGAAATCACACAATAACAACAACAATCCTATCTCATCAGCCAAAAGCAGGCCCACATTTCCCATTGAAATACAAATAAGTTTATATTTGTTAACATTGTTCCTCATTTTAATTATTGTATTGTTTTTAAGTGTTTTTTTACACTACAAATAAGATATGTGCAGCATGCATTTTTTTTTCAAATTATAATCCGGCCCTCCAATAGTTTGAGGGACTGTGACCTGGCCCTCTGTTTAAAAAGTTTGTGGACCCCTGGTCTAGAGGCATTCTCTCCTCTTGAAACATTCACACCTAGCTCCAGCAGACAAGAGTCCTTTGCCTCACCCTTATCATTCCACAGTTATATAAACCCTTTTTCCTAGTTCCAACAGACCTCACTACCTCTGAGGATGCTTGCAGACGAAACGTCAGGAGAGAATGCCTCTAGACCATGGCCATATAGCCCGAAAAAACCTACAACAACCCACCTAAGTACCGTTGACCTGATTCCGGCCATGAAAGCCTTTGACAATACACAGATTTTGTTCATTTTCATAATTTCCTCCTTCAAAAAAAATGAGAGAATGCCTCTAGACCATGGCCATATAGCCCGAAAAAACCTTCAACAACACAAAGTGACCTTTTCATGAACCAGCAACTCATGGCTCTTGGAGTTTCCAAACTTCCTAAGCCAATAATCCCCTAAACAAAGGACTTAACCAGAACCATTTGCATGGACAATAAGTAAATGGTTCCCTCTTCCTGGACCTTGGAGGGCCCAATGGCTAGGCCATCCAGGATAATGGAGTCTATGGACATACTGAATCACTCAGCACAAAGGACATCTCTCCATCTGTGAGGAACCGGGGATTTGTTGCTGCCTCTCCTGCTGTGTCATATCCCAATCTCCGAAACCAATCTCTGTTTCATCAAAGAAACCCATATCACAGGATAGTAAGACAAAGGACCTAGCTTCTAGAGGCAAACAGTAACCTAGAACCGTTGGCCTATAAAGCCCTAAATGGTTCTGGCCCAAGCTACCTATCCGAACGTATCTCTGCCTATCAGCCCGCCAGGACCCTAAGATCTTCTGGGGAGGCCCTGCTCTCTATCCCGCCTGCTTCACAGGTGCGGCTGGCGGGGATGAGAGACAGGGCCTTTTCTGTGGTGGCCCCTCGGCTGTGGAATGCCCTTCCCATGGAGGTAAGATCAGCCCCCTCGCTAATGGTGTTCCGAAGGAGATTAAAAACTTGGATGTCTGAACGGGCATTTGGTTAATCAGTGCAATGAATGTGACGATTACAGGGATGGAAATATGGACGACGAATTTGGATCACGACTCTAGTTATGAGATGCATTGTGTTGTTATTGTTGTGTCAATATTGTATATTGTGCTCTAATGGTTTTAAATTGTATATCGTTGATTGATCTTATCCTTGTTGTAAACCGCGTTGAGTCGCCTGTTAAGCTGAGAAACTGCGGTATACAAGTAAAGTAAAGTAAAGTAAATAAATAACCCTGGCTAGGCTTGAGAGCCCAAAGGATTTCGCCCAGCCATTTAGCCAACACTGGTCATCTTAATCTGGTCAACTAGACATTATTTTCATTGTTTCCCTGTTGCCCGCCTCCTTTCCACCTCATTGGCTGAGAGGTCAAAGCAGGGCTCAGGCCATAATTGGTTCTCCTGCTGGCCTGCTGACGTCACAGCCAATCATAACAACACCAGCTCGGGGGGGAGGGTGTGTGTGTGTGTGTGGACATGGGAACTTTTGAATCTGAAGGCTATAAATATTGTATCTCTCTGCCCAATGGGCATGTCGATTTTGTTGGCAGATTACTGCAATCATCATCCTTTCCAGTTGTAATGAAATAAACATCTCGGTGGCTTTCTCTTCAACTTGGTGAGATTTATTTTGTAATATTGGCTTCTCTTTCTCACCAGGCAACCCACAATGGCTTGGGCCTATCCACAGCCATTCTGAATTGCTCGACAACACTGTAACCTCAGACAAAAGCAATGTATCCTGGTTATTGTCCATTGTGAGGCATGCTGAAGATTTGTACACACACTCTTTTTAATATGTGTGGATGTGTTTTACATGTAGGAATACCCAGTCTGCAATTCATTGTTGCTTGTCAAACATGACTCTTCCCAATGAATTTATGCCAATCTTGGTATCAAGATCCTGCTTTACTGTTGACAATTTAACACCACTTCCCATGGCCATTCTCATGCATGTTATGACATCTGTTTAAAGTTTTAGTTTGGTTTTAGCAGTTTGTTTATTTTTCTAAAGTCTTTTCAGGCTAAATATTACAAAATGCATCATATGCTGAATTTCCACCAAACAACTATTAAAAGGCTCAAGTTATCCCAGGGAAACAAAGCGTGTCTTATCAAAATCTATATAAATAATAATGTAATGTTCGTTTGTGGGATTAACATAACTCAAAAACCACTGGACGAATTAACACCAAACTTGGACACAATACACCTATCAGGCCAATGAGTGTCCATCACCCCTAAAAACACACAAAAAACCCAGCAGAACGGACTTAAAACCCACCAAAATAAACTATATATACATATACACATACACTCACATACACATGCACACATATATACATACATACCTACACACATATATACACAAGCACACACAAATATACACATACATATAGACATGCACACATATGCACACATACACATATATTTACATATATATATATATATATATATATATACATACATACATATAGACATACATACACATATATACACAAGCACACACACATCAACAATATACATATCTATATAAATAAAAATGTAATGTTCATTTGTGGGATTAACAGAACTCAAAAACCACTGGGGGAATTGACACCAAATTTGGACACAAGACACCTAACAACCCAATGTATGTCCTTCACTCATAAAAACACTGAAAAACACAGCAGAAGGGACTTAAAAAACCCCCCAAAAGCTAAATGACGAAAAGCTAAAGACAATACAGAAAAAAGGAAAGAGGGAGGGAAGGGGAGAAAAAAGGGAAAGAAAGAAGGAAAGGGAGAAAGAAGCATGGAAGCAATGAGAGGAGGGAGGAAGAAAAGAGGTAGAGAAGGAAGAAAGGAGAGAAAGAGCGAGGGAAAGAAAAAGGGGGAAGGAAAGTTAGAGAAGGAAGGAAGGAGAGAAGGGAAAAAAGGGAAAGAAGGAAGGAAAGAGGGAGCGAAGGAAGGGGGAAGATATAGAGAAAGAGGGAGGGAAGGAGAGAAGGAAGAAAAGAGAGACAACAGAAGAGAAAGAAAAAGGGGGAAGGAAGAAAAGAGATAGAGAAGGAAAGAAGAAGAGAAAGACGGGAAGGAAGGAGGAAAGAGGAAGTGAAGGAAGGAAGGAAATAGGGAGTGAGGGAAGGAGGGAAAGAGGGAACGTTAGCCACAACAAAGTGTGGCGGGTACAGCTAGTACACATATAAACACAGAAATACACAAATATATACGCACATATACACACATATGTACACACATATGCACACACATATATACACCCATCTATCTATATATTTCTGTATATATTTGTGTATATGTGTATATGTGTGTGTTTGCATAGAGAGAGGGAGAGAGAGAGAGAGAGAGAGAGACAAAACATATATATATAGACAGTGCCACAGCAACAGGTGGCAGGGGATAGCTAGTGGCAAAATAAATCATTGATTCCTGTAACAAGAAATGAGTGATCTCGTAAGTTTCCGCCTTCGAACATTTTCACAAAAATAGCAAATACTTGCCATGATTCCCTTTAATACTGAAGACCAGAGCTTGCAAAAGTTGCTCCTTTAGACTCTAACTTCCAGAATTTCAAAGTGTTAGCACTGCTTGGGGGTTTGGGGAGTTAGAATCACCTTGAAAGCAAGTTTTCTAAGCTCTGGATTCAGCACAGATGTAGATTTGTGCTTACCTTTATAAGATGTCCTACTGTTCCTAATGAAGTGGAATCTTGGATGAGCCAGGTCACTTGTCTAGCCGCTCATGCTGGGAGGGAAGGTGGACGATCTTGCTTAGAAGACAAACCCTGTGCTGCAGCAAATGGGGAGATCCCACATCAGCTACATCTCCCCCTCCACCCCCATCACATCCTCCTTCCCACATTAGGCAGAGGCAGCCAGTTCCCTTCCCTCCCCAGAGGCCTACTTAGCCTCTTGGGATGGGAACCTCATTCTTTGACCTTACCCTCCTCGAGTTCTGTAAATATTTACATCCCATTCATTCCTGATGCTCCTCAAGCAACATCCCCCCCTTGCCACGTCCCTGCAAAGAAGAGCACACACGGTCTCTCTCGGTGCTTCTCAGTGTGGACGTCTCTCTTTCACTCAGCTTTTTTGATCTGGAAGCGGGAACTTGGCAGCCAACACTACTTTCCACCAGGTCTCGTGAGCAGACTGTCGGCTTTCCCTTCCTCCCACCCAGCACTATCCAAGCAATGTCTCTGAGGATGGAAACACATACTATGGAGCAATCCCCTGCTGAAGGTTGTGTTTGGCAAGGAATGGAGAAGGGCAGTCTTCCGTCTTCCTCGACGCAGCTCTTCTCAAGGGATCGGATGTGTAGGACTGCCATTTCCCTCTAATGTACCAGGGAGCGATTACAGGTGGAGCATCCCTTCTCTGAAATTCCAAAATCTGAAATACTCCAAGCCTCGAACTGTCCATACAGGTGGCTTATTTATTTATCGTGTCAGGAGCGAACCAAAACAGTTGTATTGCATTAAAAACAAACAAACAAACAAAACACAAAGTTTGCAGACTTGGTACTCTGTTAAATGTCCTTTGACCCGTAGCTGGCTACTTGGAGTGCCTCTGGTGTTCCATTGTGCATGTGGCAGGTCTCAGGTTGCATTGCAGCAGGTGGTCAGTGGTTTGCTCTTCTTCACACTTGCATGTCGTGGATTCCACTTTGTAGCCCCATTTCTTGAGGTTGGCTCAATCTCGTGGTGCCAGAGCGCAGTCCGTTCAGCACCTTCCAAGTCGCCCAGTTTTCTGTGTGCCCAGGGGGGAATCTCTCATTTGGTATCAGCCATTGATTGAGGTTCTGGGTTTGAGCCTGCCACTTTTGGACTCTCGCTTGCTGAGGTGTTCCAGTGAGTGTCTCTGTAGATCTTAGAAAGCTATTTCTTGATTTAAGTCGTTGGTGTGCTGGCTGATACCCAAACAAAGGATGGGCCAGAGATGTTACTGCCTTGGTCCTTTCACTATTGGCTGCTACTTCCCGGCGGATGTCAGGCAGTGCAACACCGACTAGACAGTGTAATTTCTCCAGTGGTGCAGGACGCAGACACCCCGCGATAATGTGGCATGTCTCATTAAGAGCCACATCCACTGTTTTAGCATGATGAGATGCTACAGTGGGCATACGTATTCAGCAGCAGAGTAGCATAGCATCTTCACTGTGTCTGGTTGTGATCCCCAGGTTGTGCCAGTCAGCTTTTGTATGATATTGTTTTTAGCGCCCACTTTTTGCTTGATATTCAGGCAGTGCTTCTTGTAGATCAGAGCACGGTCCAGAGTGACTGCCAGGTATTTGAGTGCGCTGCAATGCTCCAATGGGATTCCTTCCCAAGTAATCCTCAGAGCTCATGATGATTATCTGTTCTTAAGGTGAAAAGCACATGTCTGTGTTTTAGATGGATTAGGGATCAGCTGGTTTTCCCTGTAATAGGCAGTAAGAGCACCTAGAGCTTCGGAAAGCTTCTGTTCAGCCATCTCAAAGCTTCCTTCTTGAGCAGTAGACGGCTGATTCTCTCTTTGTAGACGGCTGATTCTCTCACTCCAGAAGCTACCAGAAGCGACTTGCAACATATAGGTGGCTGAGATGATGACATTTTTGCTTTCTGATGGTTGCAGCTTTGTTTTATGTACAAAATTATTGCAGATGTTGTGCATAAAATTCCTTCAGGTGTATATGAAACAAAAATATATTTTGTGTTTAGTCTTGGAACCATCTCTTAGATATCGCATTATGTATGTACAGTCAGCCCTCCACATTCACGGGGGTTAGGGACCCAGGACTTCTGTGAAAATTGTAAAAACACTGAATAAAGAAACTTAGGAAATGTATTTAGAGGAATCCCTAGGTCCTCCAATACTACTGGATGTTGACCATAGAATCACATTGAAGGATCTAGGGATTCCTAAAAAGAACCTTCAATAAGTCAAACCCACAAATGTGAAGGGCCAACTGTATATTCAAATACAGTTCTTCTGAAATTTAAAGATCCCAGAAAGTCCAAAATTCAAAACACTTGGTGTCCCAAATATTTCAGATAAGCAATAATAATATTTCAGATAAGAGATACAATCTTTATGTCACATACCATTATGTTGTTGTTTAAAATAATAATAATAATAATAATAATAATAATAATAATAATAATTTTATATACCGCTCCATCTCCCCGAGGGGACTCAGAGCGGTTCCCAGGGAACATCACAAAACATACAAAGTAAAAAACAACAACCATAAGATTAACAAAACAAATTATAAGCATAAAAATTGTCGCCATAACACACATATATTCAAAGAATCCTGCCTGTTCAAGGCAATTTAAAAATTTTAAAAGGCCAGGCCACTGGTACTGTAAACTAGCTGTGAATGATTCATGGGCCAGTACAGATCCACAAACTACTAGTTTGGGTAGCACTGACTTGGGGGACCAAAATGGAATCCATAATATCTACCTTTTAATTAAACTGGTATATAACATGGGATATATTAACTCAAACTCACACCTGACAATTCTTTGTAATGCCTGAGACAATTGGCAGTCTGTGTGTCAATATCAGTCATGAACTCCCAATAACATGGTAGAGCTAGTCAGGAAAATGAGAGGTTTTGGAAGAAGGCCACCATAAATGGGACTAAAGAGTCTCCAATTCTTGTTTACCAGTGGCTATTGAGCTTGTTAAAGGATTCCTCACATGTTTTATAACTCTTTTTATTGCAGTGCAGCAGAAAATGGGAAGGAAGGGATGGGGATGTTTACAGCATGGCAAATTAATCAGGAGCATGTATTGGAAAGAGAGAGGAAGGGAAGGAGGACGGGAGATAGTTACTGTGGTTGGAACAGATAATTGAGCCCAGATGGGTAAGAACCAGAAAGATGTCCAGCTGCTTTGCTAGCGGGCAATATGTTTACACTACTATCTGTGGTTGAGGAAAATTGGACTCTTCACACTTACATTTTCATGCCAAAGGTTTGCAAGACATCTCCTTTCGAATTGCAAGGTGGGTTCCCCATCCAGAGAAGATGCTCCAGAGAAGAATACGTTTCCTTTAAAAGTAGTTTACTTTTGTAGCTGCCAGGCTGAATCTTGTGGTGATAATGGCCTAAGGGGTTTATCATATGACATACGTTGTAAATACAGGAAGATAATAGCATCTTTGGCAGGGGCAATCACACACCCCATATCTCTCCCATTGTTTCATTGCATTTTCTATCAGTCTTGCTCACCACGCCATTCACAAAACAGGATCCATCCATACACACATCCATCTTCCTCTCTGTAGTGCTTGTAAAACCGAAGTCAAAAGGCACAGTGCAAAATGTTTAGTTCTGTGTCTACCTATTCCTCCAAGAGCCTAAGGAGGGCTTGTACACGGTTATCTATATCTCTCTATATAAAAAGCTAATGGTCATCGTTAGTGGCCTAAAAACAAAGAAACTATGGGGCCAACCGACATCAAATTTGGCCTCCAAACTTCTCATACCGCAAGGTATGACCAACAATTAAAAAAAATACCAAAACCGTTAAAAAAGCTTTACAATTCCTAAAAAATAAGAAATTTCTTATCACGCATGTGCAAAACATAGCCCCGCCCATCTGTAGCAAAACTACATATATACACAAACACACATATACACATATACACACATATATGCATATATACACCATATACACAGGAAGGAAGGAAGGAGAGAAGGAGGGAGAGAATGAAGGAAAGAAAGGTAGAGAAGGAAGGAAGGAGAGAAGGAGGGAGAGAATGAAGGAAAGAAAGAAAGAAAGAAAGGTAGAGAAGGAAAAAGAAGTGAAAGAAGGAAAGAAAGAGAGGGAAGAAAGGCGAGAAGGAACAAAAGAGAGAAAGAGGGAGGGAACGAAGGAAGGAAAGAGACAAGGAAGGATGGAACCAAAGAGCAAAGGAAATGAGGAAAGAAACAGGTAGAGAAGGAAGAAAGAAGAAGGAAAAGAAAAAGAGGGAGGGAAGGAAGGAAGGAGAGAAAGAAAGAAAAAGGGAGGAAAGGTTGGCCACAGCAACGCGTGGCGAGTACAGTTAGTATATATATATAAATGCTCTGTGCGTAACGAGTACCCTAAAAACAAAACAACCAATGAACGAAATCACACCAAATTTGGCAACAAAACATCTCACAACACAAGGAGTGACCATCACTCAAAAAATTATGATTTTTGTCATTTGGGAGATGTAGTTGCTGGGATTTATAGTTCACCTATAATCAAAGAGCATTCTAGACTCCACCAGTGATGGAATTGAATCAAACTTCGCACACAGGACTCCCCTGACCAACAGAAAACACTAGAAGGGTTTGGTGGGCATTGACCTTGAGTTTTGGAGTTGTAGTTCACCTACATCTAGAGAACAATGATGGATCTGGACCAAACTTGGCACGAATACTCAGTATCCCCAAATATAAACACAGATGGAGTTTGGGGGAAACAGACCTTGACATTTGGGAGTTGTAGTTACTGGGATTTATAGTTCACCTATAATCAAGGAGCATTCTGAACCCCACCAATGACAGAATTGGGGCAAACTTCCCACACAGAACCCTCATGACCAACAGAAAATCCTGTGTTTTCTGGTGGTCTTTGGCAACCCTTTTGGCAACCCTCCCCCCATGGGTCCCAAACCCCAGGTTGAGAAATGCTGCCTTAAGGCCATCTAGTCCAACTCCCTTCACCAGGGCAAGAAAACATAATCAAAGCCCTCCTGACAAAGGGCCATCCAGCCATTCACACACACACATATATATATGACAGATGCAGTATCGAAGATTTGAAAGGGACTCCTAAAGAAGGACAATGATATGCTGCATGTTCCAAGGCAAACCAGACATCAACACTGGCAAAGAAACAGCAAGAAATACTGTTTACCCACAAGCATAAAGACATTACATATATTAGAAACCAACACTTTCTCGTTATTTTATTTTCCAGATCACCAGACTGGGCCACAGCAACGCGTGGCAGGGGACTGCCAGTCCCTTATAGCAGTGGTTCTCAACCTATGTGTCCCCAGGTGTTTTGGCCCACAACTCCCAGAAATCCCACCAGTTTACCAGCTGTTAGGATTTCTGGGAGTTGAAAGCCAAAACATCTGGGGACACACAGGCTGAGAACCACTGCCTTATAGCCTCATAAAAGTCTTGACTGCAACCAGACAAAGGATTGTGAGCCCCATAAATTTACAGTAATAGTCATTGTTCTGCTAAAAGAGGATATTCTTCCATCCAATTGTCCCCAGGCCAGGACTACAGCCTTTGAAGCAAAGTAGCATATGTCTTAGTAACTCAGAGTACCTTCGATTCCAGATAGGTCCTAAATTTGCCACATCGTTTATGCTATTTTGGTAAATGCTCCCTCTCAAACCATATATATTATTTGCAACCTGTGAGCTGTAAAGCAATCAAACAAACATTCTCATTAACAGGCAGTTTATTGTGTTTACATTAAAGATGAAAATGGAAAAATGTGTCTAGAAGAAAAGTTTGAAATCTACATGGATCCAACATGGCAGCAGCGCTTGTTCAACTATTCTCATCCAGAAGAATATGGAACTGTGCAAATCAATACCCCAGTTTTGGTTGCTGGGTATAGATCTTGAAACAGATTTAATTTGCAAATTCCTCTGGTTGGGAATATGAATATGAAGTTCTCACTACTACAAGGAAGGAGGTAAATGGATCCTGGATTGAGGTGATCTCAATGGAGGTTGGATCTGTGTCCTGGAATCGATGTGGACTTCTGAGTGCCAGTGGTTAAAGAGACTATGGTGTGTCAAAGCACAGAGCCTTCTATGCAGAAGAGGAATAAATTGAATAAGGAGTACTATTTGGAATCTACATTGAGTCTCAGTCAACTCTTTACCAACATGAAAGCCCTAACAGTTTTGTGTGGATGTATGAGCCTAAGAGTCACTACTAAGTGCTGGGTCACTGAGTGAATTACAAGACAGAACCTCTGCTTCTTAGCAGGCTTACAAGCCGAGGAGATTCTCCAGGTACTTCTGACGAGAAGGCAGTCTTCCATACATCCATCAGTGGATTAGAAATGCTTTTTCAGCATTCTCCGTTGCCCCTTTAATGTTGCTGGTTGAGGGAATGAATGCCATAGTCCTACCCAGTGCCTTTCTGGTTACATAAATTTCAGTTAAAGTGCCTTTAAACTTTTCAGCTTGTAAATTCTCTCCCAAAGTTCCTGGGACGAGTTCCTCTAGATGAGTTCCTCCTTTAGCTATCATTTCACTCCTGAGCCTCCTTTGTCATTCTTTCAGAAATTATTGCCCTTTCTATTTCCCTTACGAATCCTCTGGAGCAGAATCAGGACATAAAGTGTGTTAAAGATAAGGCCACTATCCTGTCACTGAGTTGAAACTATTGATGGACGGACAATGAATTGTGGTATCCACAGGGACAAAGTCAATGAAGGAAGCCAAAGGTCCATCGTTTCTAAAAAATCTTAATTCATATCTTCTGGGTTGGATTAAATTCCTGCTGTTTGATACAGGAATTAGCAAGAGGGAAAGATAAGCCGGAAAGGCTACAAAATGGCAAAAGGATCCATTCATGGTGAGCGGTATCAGCCCCAACTTGATCATGAAGGGTTGATTAGGCTAGCGGGAAATGGCATTTAATTTCTTTTACTTTCCTACAAAGGAAAAGAAAAGCCATAGATCCTTTTGTAAAGTAGGTGCAGCACCAAGATAGGAGGACTGGAGGTTGGCCAGAGAGAACAGAAAGCAGACCAACAACTCTTGAAGTCAGAGGGGATCTCCGCTCTGGTTGTTCCGGCTTTTCTTGCGTTTTGTTTTGGCAGAAGGAGAAGGGAAATCCAAGGACTCCAGGCGGAAAGGGCGCAGCTGGGGCATCTCCACTGTCTGGGCTGGGACCATAGGTGCCAAGCTGGACGTTAGGATAGAGGTGTTGTTGTTCATCAAAGGAGGGGAGTTATGAGAAGCTGCCATGAGAAAAGCAAAAAGAAAACACTCAGGAGACTGCAACTCTTGGCATTCCTACACTGGCTAAGGCTAATACAGTAGATGTTCCTCATATAAATAATAATAAATATTGCTGGTTGATAGGTGCTGTAGTCATAAAATACTAGTACAGGGTGAGGCAGCATAACTTCCTTTTTTCAAAAATTAATAAAACCCATTGTATGAATCAGATTTTTTTTTATAATGTAGGTGCATACCTAAAGTTTTGTTTTACGTAGTTTTGAAGATCAAATTAGGTAGGTGACGTCCCCCATTCTCCATTCTCCATACACTGAGTAAACCGGTTTCTGGCGTTTGTCATGACTCTTGCCAGCATAGCAGGCGTTATGTTGGCAATTTCTTCCTGGATGTTGGTCTTCAAATCTTGTAGGGTCCTTGGATGGTTCATATTAATATGGGATTTCAAAAAAACCCATAGAAAAAAATCACAAGGGGCCAAATCTGGAGAATGGGCCGGCCACTCCAAATCTGCTCAAAAAGTAGGCCTCGATGGCAAAAGCACGCTCCTTACTGTTCCAACGCATGATGGCGACTGAACTGTGTCAGGACAAAACTTTATACTCCCGCCTCTCGAACGAGACCACTAGCGCTCCGCTACATCTTCAACCGACTGAATGATGCACATTTTGAAAAAGGAAGTTATGCTGCCTCACCCTGTATTTAGAGGGCCAGAACATAATTCCATCCCTGGTCTAATTGCAACAACAATGGCAAAAGCCTTTATCTGTATGATATCCTTCTGTGAGGAGCCACTCTTAAAGTCTTTGAAAAAGGTTAGGGGCCCCAAACCCCCACAAATGAGAAAATCTACAAATAAAGGAAGATACGTTTTGCACCCTCTCTAGGAATCTCTAAAATCTCCAGTGCAACTCTATAGTCAACTTCCACCAGAAGTTGATCTCAGAATCCCAGTAGAGGACCTCCAATGCCTAGAGGAATGTTCTCTCTAGGAATCTCCAGCAAGAGTCCACAGTCAATTTTCATCGGAGGTTAACCACAGAGGTGAGCTGGGGGATCTACAGATTCCTTAATCAAAGTGGCTAATAATCAAATCTATAAAAGTTAAACCTAAAAAAGTGTGAAGAGCTAACTGTAATAAAAAAATCAGAATTTGAATGCGAGGTCAGAGGAGTTGTTGTTTGTTTGTTTGTTTTTTTAAATTATGTATGGTCTCTACGACAGGAAAGTAGGAACATATAAATGTTGTCAGACTACAACTCTCACCAGTCCTAGCGAGAATTTCTAATGCTGAGGGATCTTGGGATCACAGCCTAACATCTGGTGGGCTGCATATCCTCCATTCCCAGCTTAGTGTATATTTTGAAATTTAGTGATTGATGACTGTATTAATTATGGACATGGTAACACTAAAACTGTTTATGTAAAGCTTATGTAGCTTAGGGACATAACCAGCTGAAATATTTTGTTGCCTAAGGCAGAGCTATAAACCAAGTCAGGATGCATTGCACCCCACGGCAGTTAATAATAATAATAATAATAATAATAATAATAATAATAATCTTTATTTATACCCTGCCACTATCTCCTCAAGGGACTTGGAGCAGCTTACATGAGGCCAAGCCCAACAACACATCAGTAAAAACAACATAACAATAAGCAAATAAACAATAGAATCAATATAACTCACATATAGACAATAACACACAAAGATTTAAAAACCTATGGCCGGGCCAGATGTAATAGTTAACATTTTAAAAATAAACATTGGGCATGAGCAGAGGTAGGATGTATCTAGTAGGAGGGTTTTAAACAAAATGTAGGGAGAGTGCTTCTCAGGATATTTCGCAGGGGATTGTTTCCTTTATTGAGGGAAGGCACACTGGAACAGCCACGTTTCCGGACTCCTCCTAAAGACTGCCAATGTGGGGGCTTGTCTGATATGCTTGTGGAGTGAGTTCCAGAGTCGGAGGGCCACCACAGAGAAGGCCCTCTCCCTCATCCCCACCAATCGCGCCTGCGAAGGATGTGGGAGCGAGAGCAGGACCTCTCCAGATGATTGAAGAGATCGCGTGGGTTCGTACACCGAAATGCGGTCACGCAGGTAGGCGGGTCCCAAACCGTTCAGGGCTTTGTAGGTAAGAACCTGCACCTTGAATTGGGATCGGAAAATGAATGGCAGACAATGGAGCTCCTTAAACAGGGGGGTTGACTGCTCCCTGTAAGTCGCTCCAGTTAGTAACCTGGCTGCCGCCTGTTGGACCAATTGAAATTTCCGAGCCGTCTTCAAGGGCAGCCCCACATAGAGTTCATTACAGTAATCCAACTTCACCCTGAAACCTCATAGGTGTATCTTACTGGTAACCGCTGGCAGGAAAGCTGTGGAACTCCCTGCCTAGGGATATTAGATCGGCCCCCTCCCTCCTGACTTTTTGGAAGAGAGTAAAAACCTGGCTCTTCGAGCAAGCATTCGGAACCCCGGAATAAATAGTCAAGCTTGAGATGGAGAATGACCCAGGAATGGCCAAGACGATGAAACGGATGAGGATTGGAATGTGAGGATATAGCTCTTTTTAAATTGTTATTGCATTATAGTCTTTTTTGTCTAAATGCACTTAATTGTTTTTGCTTTTTGAATGTATGTATTGATGGCATCGAATTGTGCCGTTATGTAGACCGCCCTGAGTCGCCTCCGGGCTGATATGGACGGGATATAAATAATGTAAATAAATAAATAATAAATAAACTGTAAGGTGAACCTATCACTAGATTCTCTTGAGAAGATGTGTTTGGAATGGGTTTGCCATTGCCTTCCTATCTGAGGTTGAGAGAGTGTGACTTGTCCATATTAACTTGGGAGATTCCCATGGTCGGGTAATGAAACCCTGGTGTCCTCGAGTCCTAATCCAGCAGACAAACCAATGTACCACATTGACTCACCTGGATCCAAAGGTTTCCAGGTTTCATCTGTTACTATAATCCCTTAGTGATGTTAGGCAAATGATCTTTTCTTACCTTCAGCAATGTGAGCCATCTATATTCTCATCTTACCAGATTCCTCTAACCCAGAATGGTATATACAAAGCTTAAGAACAAGAAGAAAAGCAGGGAGTGGGGCTCCACATATATTTAGAATAAGGGTGGAAATGCTGCAGATGCTTTTGGCTCACAACTCCCAGCATTCCTCACTAGTGGCTGGGCTGGCTAGGCCTGATGGTTATTCTAGAAATACAACCACATGATTCCTACCTCTGCTTTAGAAAAATAATAATATAATAATAACACTTTATTTGTACCCCACTACCATCTCCCCAAGGGACTCAGTACGGCTTACATGAAGCCGAGCCCAAATAAAACAATACAAGCAATTAAAATAAAAACATGGACAATAAAATAACGCAACATTAACAATAAAACCACATGATTAAAACTGTGGGAAGGCCAAATGTAAAATTAAAATTGGAAGGCAAAGAACATAGAAGAGGGTTTACCAAGGCTTTTCATGGGATCAGTATTGAGAATCTGGCTTGCCCGTTTTGAGCGGAAATAGTTAGTGGCGATATTCTCACTGTCACTTTTGCTCAGCATCATTTTATAGCGATCTTCTTCCTGACAGAGACATAGACAAGAAGTTACTACCTGTTTATCATTATCAAGCCAAAGTAGTTCAGTGTTGTTATTGTAAATTTCAGAGATAAAGAACCTAGGCTGTGGCCATATAAAACTTGTAGTTTCATTCACACATTTCTCAAGTTCAATATTGTTGTTGTTCATTCGTTCAGTCATCTCCGACTCTTCGTGACCTCATGGACCAGCCCACGCCAGAGCTCCCTGTCGGCCGTCACCACCCCCAGCTCCTTCAAGGTCAGTCCAGTCACTTCAAGGATGCCATCCATCCATCTTGCCCTTGGTCGGCCCCTCTTCCTTTTGCCTTCCACTTTCCCCAGCATAATTATGTCTTCTCTAGGCTTTGCTGTCTCCTCATGATGTGGCCAAAGTACTTCAACTTTGTCTCTAGTATCCTTCCCTCCAGTGAGCAGCCAGGCTTTATTTCCTGGAGGATGGACTGGTTGGATCTTCTCGCAGTCCAAGGCACTCTCAGAACTTTCCTCCAACACCACAGCTCAAAAGCATCGATCTTCCTTCACTCAGCCTTCCCTAAGGTCCAGCTCTCACATCCGTAGGTGACTACAGGGAATACTATGGCTTTGACTAGGCGGATCTTCGTTCAATATTACCATCAAGTTCAATATTACCATCTGATATATGTATTACTTTTCCGGCTTTCCAAAAATGAGAAAAATGCAAACCCATGGGAAACGATAATCTAAGGACAGTATTCAGGACAAGATAAACATTTTAAGTTTCAATGACCTCAGTGAGAGGTTTAAATATATGCTGACATTGATATGTAAATACGTTCTGGCCCAACTCACCTGTCTGAATGCATCTCCCCTTATGAACTGCTAGGACAGGGGTCCTCAAACTAAGGCCCGGGGGCCCTCCAAGGTCATTTACCCAGCCCTCGCTATAGCACTTCAATATCTCTTTAACTGCTTTGGTTTCATCCTACAAAGTTCTGAGATTTGTATTTCAGTATGATAGAAAGCCAGCATGGCTTGAACAATGGAGCATGATGCTGGAGTATGATGCCAGGGTTTGAATCCCTGTTGGATGATCCTGGGCACGTCATATAGTCTTAGCCCCAGAAAACCCCATGATAGGGATACATGTGCCAATTTCCTCCCTCGCAAACCCTTTGTGAATTATTATTATTATTTATTTATGACATTTATATGCCGCCCTTCTCACCCCAAAGGGGACTCAGAGCGGCTTACAAGTATGTATTACATACAATATATTACATTATTAGCATAGTACTATATCAGCATTAAACATTGCTATATTGCACCATACCACTATATCGTAATATTACTAGTAATATTACAATGTAATATAAATATATAATTATAATATCATATTATTATTATATTGCATTACATTACATTATAAATATTATATGTATATACAATATATTATATTACATTATATTATATTATATATTATATTATATGAATAGCACAGGAGACAAGGTGGAACTGTCCCTGGCCCCCTCTCTCTTCACTCTGGCCCAGAGCGGCAGGGAGAGGGGTCTACATGAACTGCCAAACACAACTGAGATAAAACAGAAGGAACTGGAAATCACACAATTCTTTTATATTAAGCACTGCAGTCAGGCCCTATTTAAATGGTGAACTGCTGATCCTGGAAACTTTCGGGAGAGAAAATTCACAAGCCGCTTTGAGAAGTTTGGAGGGTCAAGGGAGACAAAAATACCTTGTGGGATTGTATGTGCCCATAGGGCCCTACTTTGACCCATCCACAGCACCATGCATGGACTAGGAAAAAACATTCTTATGCCAGCAAAGCCAACTGAGTAATCTTTTAAGTGTACCTTCTGTAGAACTTACGCCCAGTAGGTAGGCAGGGCATAAGTCCCCTATCCCCAGCTTACCATTGTCCCTCCATCTCCATTGTCTGAGGATGAACTCTTCCTGCCTGCTTTGGTCTGTGACACTGATGACACTGCTAGGAGAGAAAGAGTAATAAGGACTTTCAGCTTCTTTGGGTGTTTATCTTTTCCTTCTACAGAATATCTTCTTCAGTTACCCCCTGGCACTGGGTATTCAATTCACATAATTTTACTACAGGCTGGCCAGTGTACAGCTTGTTTTTGAAAATGCCTTTAGGCAAGACTGCCATATCATGGTTGTTTTATTGATGACAATAATAATAATAATAACAATAATAATCTTTATTTATACCCTCCACCATCTCCCCAACGGGGACTTAGGCAGCTTACATGAGGCCAAGCCCAGACAACATATTACAGCCATTAGAACCAATCAGAGAGGGAAAGTTTCCATTAGTGGGCCAGGGAGGTCCTGTGTTCAAGATGAACCACTGTAGAAAATACTGGGAAACATGCAGTCCTCAAAATGTGGTTGGACTAGAACTCTAATCAGACGTAACCATCTTAGCCAATAGTATTCAAAGACATAGCCATGTTAGTCTGGAATATCAGTATGCAAAGGGATCGTGTAGCACCTTTGAGATGGGAAAAATGAAGTTGGTAGCATAGCTTATGTAGATTAAGTCAACTTCCTAAGATGTATATTAACCAACAATAACATTATGTTAGGTGCTATCCAAGACTGGTGGCTGGTGTCTCCCAGTTAACAGAGCTGTGAATTTATTCCAGGTTTTCATTCCGATTTTAAGGAACTCTAATAGGTACCGAATCCTATTCCTAAAGATTCAGTATTCCACTGTCATGGGAGGCATAAACCAGCACATATGGAAGGCCACTAGTTGCCCAGCTCCAACTAACGTGCATCTCTTATTTATGGTGAGGATAGCAAAGAAATCTAGGTTTGCCACCAGGATGCCTAACCTGATATGACATTAGGTGTGTTTGCACTTAGTGTGTGGGATCCATCTTTTGAGGATGTCATTTGCTCCTGAAAGAAATCTCTCTCTAGTGTCTTTAAGGCCTAAAATGGGTGGACAATCTGAGCATATCATTGCAATCCATTTTCTTTCTTGGTAATGTTATTATTATTATTATTATTATTATTATTATTATTATTACTATTATTATTATTTAGATCTAAGATCTACAGAGACACTCGCTGTAACACCTCAGCAAGCAAAAGTCCAAAAGTGGCAGGCTCAAACCCAGAACCTCAATCAATGGCTGATACCAAATGAGACTCCCCCCTGGGCACACAGAAAACTGGGCGACTTGGAAGGCTCTGAACAGACTACGCTCTGGTACCACGAGATGCAGAGCCATCCTTAAGAAATGGGGCTACAAAGTGGAATCCATGACATGCGAGTGTGGAGAAGAGCAAACTACAGACCATCTGCTGCAATGCAACCTGAGCCCTGCTACATGCACAATGGAGGACCTTCTTATAGTAACACCAGAGGCACTCCAAGTGGCCAGCTACTGGTCAAAGGACATTTAATCAACCACCAAGCTTGCAAACTTTGTGTTTTGTTTGTTTGTTTGTTAAAAATGCAATACAACTGTTTAGCTTGCTCCTGACACAATAAAATAAATAAATAAATAAATATTATTATGGCAATATAAGTATTGTGTTACATCTATATTCAAAATAGCCTTAATATATGATAAGTAGCTTATATTAATACTTATACCGAAAATTCCACACTAAAAATCGTTTTTTTAAAAAAATCCTCCTCTTACATAAAATAAATATTAGAATATTAAAAATCTTAAAAATGATTAAAATTGATTCTTCAGCTATCAGCTCCAAAATGATTAGTCATCTTCTCATTCTTATGTAACATTTAAAGTCTTAATTTCTACTATGTAGCTCCTGAATTATGACACTCAATTGTCAAATCCCACAAACTTCTTCATATTTTCTTTCTTTTTTTCATAAAGGTCATGAAAGGTTCTTATTTTTATTGTAAAGTTTTCTGCCACTTCATCTTCTTTTATTAGCAAGCTATTTCTTGATAAATGCTTCCTAGAGGGAAATGTGGTAAATGTATGGATCTCTTCTTACCAGCAGGAAGACTGGTCTTTTGAGTGACAGGATCTGGGATTTTCCAGAAGCCAGATTCCTCATCCCAGGTGGACTCCCGTTTAATTTTATCAAAGTTGCTATAATTGCAATCCCGTCGGATCAGTGGCTGCACTTGGTCCAAGAGCTGCTGATGGAGCAGAAGTTCCCGTTCTTGGCGCCGGATAGTGGCCAAATAATCAATCTTCTCCAGTTCAAATTCAGACTGGAGATCTTTGATTTCGGTCTCAGCAACCCGTAGCTGGGAAGGATTGAACCAGGTTGAGTACAACAGCGAAGTAAAATGAACTGGTAAGAGCTGCATAATTTCATAATAACTGTGTATCCTGAAGCAAAGCTAATTACGCTTTCTTAAAGAAACATATTAAATATTTACTAGACATAGATATTAATTAGAGAAGTTCACAAGGCTCATATATATACAAGCTTCACTAGCACTAGGTGACAGGTAGCTAATTACTGTATATACTCGAGTATAAGCCTAGTTTTTCAGCCCCTTTTTTAGGCTGAAAAAGCTTCCCTCAGCTTATACTCGAGCCAAGGTTATTTATTATTTTCCTCTGTTATTAGCATTATTTTTATTATATTTATTTTATTACTCTATTATTATTTTTATTACATTTATTATTTTATCTATTATTGATATTAAATTTACATTATTTTACTCAATTATTTTTATTACATTTATCATTTTACTCTATTTATTATTGTTATCATTACATGTATTATTTTGATCTATTATTATTGGAAGGATACGTAAGAACATTTAAGGAGCTCCATTGGCTGCCGTTCATTTTCCGGTTCCAATTCAAGGTGCAGGTACTTACCTACAAAACCCTAAACAGTTTGGGACCCGCCTACCTGCATGACTGCATCTCTGTATACGAACCCACACAATATCTTCGATCATCTGGAGAGGCCCTGCTCGCAATCCCACCTGCATCGCAAGCGCGATTGGTGGGGACGAGGGACAGGGTCTTCTCAGTGGTTGCCCCTCGACTCTGGAACTCACTCCCCAAGGACATCAGGCATGCCCCAATGCTGGCAGTCTTTAGAAGGAGCTTGAAAACATGGTTGTTCCAGTGTGCCTTCCCTGAATAAGGAAACTCCAAGCAATATGTCCCAAATGCACTCTACTAGAGATCTAGAATTGCCTGCACGCCCCACCTATCCCTAAAATATCTATCCTATTTCACCTGATCATGCCCAGCATTTTTAAAGATTTTAAGTATTACATTTGGCCCTGCCACAGGTTTTAATGTGCCGCGGTGTTATTGTTAATGTTTTTTGCTTTGTTTATGAGGGTTTTTTATTTTTTATTTTATTATTATTGTATTGTTGTTGTTGTGTTTTACTGATGTATTTGGGCTCGGCCTCTTGTAAGCCGCACCGAGTCCTTCGGGAGATGGTAGCGGGGTATAAATAAAGGTTTATTATTATTATTATTTACATAGAAGGAGACTAGAATAATGGTTTAATCAGAGTTGGACAGTCTTAAATTACAGTTTTACATAAATATTCAAAAACAATGAACCTCCTGATGCCTCAATTAACGTAATTTTATTGGTATCTATTTTCATTTTGAAATTGACCAGTAGTGGCTGCATTTCCCACCTTCGCCTTATACTCGAGTAAATACATTTTCCCAGTTTTGTGGTAAAATTAGGTGCCTTGGCTTATATTCAGGTCGGCTTATAGTCGAGTATATACGGTATATGGATCAGCCGAATTGAAAATCATGATAAACTAACCACAAAATGTTGCTATCTGAAATGGCCTATGCATAAAGGTTTCTTGCTACCTGTTGAAGTCCTCATGGAGAACAAACTGCACAAATCTAGTTTCCTTTCAAACTAGCTACTGATCACTTAATCTTCCATATTTTATTCCCTCTTTTTGAGTCTATTTTAATGTTATATCTATCACAATAGCTCACAAAATGACAAGAAGCAAGTCCAGAAAATGAATACATAACGTGACTCATGTATCTTGGCAAACTCAAGTGGATGGAAGAGACAAGCATTCCCATAACTTTGTGGACCCCTGATTATTGGGAGTCAGTTTTCAATGTCAAACATACATGTGCATTTGAACTGAGCATGATTGGAGCTGTGAGGACCATTCAGAAGTTCCTAACCCTTTGCCTGTTGTCCTTTCATAATACTATTTTACACATGAGTTCGCTTTGGGTATCTGTGGGTGGGGAAATCTGCCCTTGCCTAGTACTGTATAAGACCTGTTTGTTTCCAACGAGAAAGGAATCACCTTTTCCTTCATCTTCTCCAGCATTTTGCTTTTTGCTCGCACTTCTTCCTGGATAGAGTCATAGACATTGAGCAGGACCCAGTCACTGCTGTCCTCATCTGATTTCTGCAGAGCCGCCAGCAGCTGCTGCTTCCGCTCATCCGCAATCCTCTTGCGCCGTTTATGCTTTTCTTTCAGGTCTTTGTTTTTGGCCTGTTCTCCTCCTACCACTTGTTGCTCCAGCATCTGCAACCTAAGGAAGTCAGATAAGTAAATCTTAGTCTAGTATCTGGGATGGGAGACTCTGGTCCTCCAGATGTTCACTCACCACTGATCTATCAACGGCCCATCATCAACTGCATTGGCTGAAGTTGATGGGAACAGATACCTGGAGGGCTACAGATTTCCCACACCTGCCAGGAGCTAAGTACAGATGTAGAGATTCGGCAGATGGGTTTAATACTCCTTGTAAGAATCATGACCAAATAATAACAGCTGTCCAAGAGAATAAATTCTAACAGATTGCTATAACAGATGTTAATACTTTTTTGCAGAATCAGTTTGAGGTTGAAAAGGATATGAAAACTGAGACTAGGCTGGGGAAATTAATTTGCCACTGTTACCATGCTTCTCACAGAGTCATCTTTTATATAGAACTCCAAATTCTGGAATACTCCAAAATTGTCACCATGAATGGCTGAAATATTGACACCTTTGGTTTCTGATCATTCAGTGTGTACAAACTTTGTTTATTGCACCAAACTATTACAAATGATGTGTGAAATTCCCTTATGGCTATTTATAGAATCATAGAATCAAAGAATTGGAAGAGACCTCATGGGCCATCCAGTCCAACCCTCTGCCAAGAAGCAGGAATATTGCATTCAAATCACCCCTGACAGATGGCCATCCAGCTTCTGTTTAAAAGCTTCCAAAGAAGGAGCCTCCACCACATAGAAGATGTACTGTATATACTCGAGTATAAGCCTAGTTTTTCAGCCTTTTTTTTTAGGCTGAAAAAGTTCCCCTCAGCTTATACTTGAGTCAAGGTTATTTATTATTTTACTCTGTTATTATTATTATTTTAATTTCAGTTATTATTTTATTCTATTTATTATTATTACATTTATCATTTTACTATATTATTATACATTTATTATTTTATTGCATAATTGTCGTTATTGCTACATTCATTATTTTACTCTTTTTGTTGTTGTTGTTATGACATTTATTACGTTACTCTATTTTTATTGGAAGGATATGTAAGCACATTTACATTGAAGAAGATAAATAATCATTTAATCAGAGTTGGACAGTCTTATCTTAAATTACAATTTTTGTAAATATTCAAAAATATATAACCTACTGATTCCTCAATTAATGTAATTTAATTGGTATCTATTTTTATTTTGTAATTTACCCGTAGCAGCTGCATTTCCCACCCTCGAGTCAATCCGTTTTCTCAGTTTTTGGTGGTAAAATTAGGTTCCTTGGCTTATATTCGGGTCGGCTTATACTCGAGTATATATGGTATGTTAAAGATAAATGAATTTTGTGTATAGACTTGAGTACTATCTCTGAGATATCACATTATATACGTATATGCAAACATACAGGCAGTCCTCAACTTACGAACAAGATAGGTTCTGTAAGTTTGGTCTTAAGTTCAATTGGTATGTAAGTCGGTACAGTTAGATTTTTTAAGTGAAACTCTGACCATATATATATAGTAGCTGTGCCCGCCACGTCTTGCTGTGGCCAACCTTCCCTCCCTCTTTCTCACCTTCCTTCCCTTTTTTTTTTCTTCTCTCCTTACTTCCTTCTCTTCCTATTCACTTCCTTACCCCAATTTTCTTTACCTTCCTCTTTCTCCCCGTTCTTCCTTTTCTCCTATTCTTGGACTGCAACTCCCAGCAGTCCTTCTGATCTATCTATCTACCTATCTATCTATCTACCTACCTATCTCTGTGTAATATATCTATCAGGAGGAAATATGCAGGGATTGGGAGGCTCCCAAAGAGATCCAAGAAGAAAGCTTGCATCTTGGAAGCAGTGCATTTGGATCATCCTCCTCTTCTAAAGGGCCTGGTCTAGGGGATGCTGGGAGCTGTAGTCCAGAAGAGAGTGTCGATATGCTATTGTGTGTTTTGTTTGTCAGGGCGACTTGTTTTTGCCCATGCGCTGTAGTGTCTTTTTGCTTTTTTGGCTTTTAAGTCCCTTCTGCTGTGTTTTTCAGTGTTTTTATGAGTGATGGTCACTTGTTAGCCTGATAGGTATATTGTGTCCAAATTCGGTGTCAATTCGTCCAGTGGTTTTTGAATTATGTTAATCCCACAAACTAACATTATATTGTATTGTCGAAGGCTTTCATGGCCGGAATCACTGGGTTGTTGTAGGTTTTTCCAGGCTATATGGCCATGTTCTAGAGGCATTTTCTCCTGACGTTTCGCCTGCATCTATGGCAAGCATCTTCAGAGGTAGTGAGGTCTGTTGGAAGTAGGAAAATGGGTTTATATATCTGTGGAATGACCAGGGTAAGACAAAGGACTTTTGTCTGCTGGAGCTAGGTGTGAATGTTCCAACTGACCACCTTGATTAGCATTTAATGGCTTGGAAGTGCCTGGAGGGAATCTTTTGTTACATTATATTTTTACATTATATTGTTACATTATATTATATTATATGTTTTTATATTATATTGTTACATTATATTTTGTAACATTATATTTTTATTTATATAGATGCACTTTGGATAGCACAGTGGGGAAAAAACAAAGAGGGTTAACACTTCTGCATTTTGTTTTGCTGCCTGTGCCTTTGTTCAGGAGATTTCACCTCACTTTCTGCCCTTCTGATAATTGGATTTTGAAATATTTAGCTTGTTGTGGAAACAAGGATTGGTGAGAAAGCTTCAGCGGAAACACCTTTTCCCCATGAATTTTCTCTCCAAGTGATAGATTTGTCTCACTTCCTGTTGTCTCTTCCCTGTTCTTAACAATGAGTCATTTGTAAGTCAGATGTTTGTAACTTGGGGACTGCCTGTATTCCAAATTTTGGATAAGCTTTACACAACCTGTAGTTATGGGCAAGGATCACATCTGAATACTCTAGATTTAACCTGTTTATGTCTCTGTTTTATAACTCTCATGAGTCCATCTTCATCAACATAATACAACCTAGCTAAGAGGCTCCTGGCTTAACTATCTCTAGGAAATTGGATCCCTTGCGATGGATAATGGAGAATTACTTACTGAGGGGCTAATTCTATCATTGGCTATGTAGGGATGCTGGACTCCAACTGGAATGCTTCTCAGCTGTCTACCATCTGCTGCATCACTTAACAGCAATAACACTTATAATGCATACATTGTAATGGATTCAAAGTAATAGTCATGTGGCTGCAGCTCTCCCTCTATGTCATGATTATCACAGACCTGGCAAGCACTTGCTGCTGATCCACAGGCACTAGGAGTTGATCAGCAATGTCGGTTCCAGGTGTCCCCGGTCTGACTGTTTTCTCTGTGGGCTGGGCAGCTGGAGGAGCAGGATGCCCAACGGCTTCAGACTCCTGAGCCTAAGAGAAAAATGGAGGCAAGCATTTTGAACACACATAGTATCTGGATGGACTTATGTGAGGCTGATCTATACAGATTTTCCCCAGAATGTAAACACTATATCTCACCAGGCTCCCAAGAGAGAATACGAGCCTGCTGGAGCATTGTGCATCCAGTGGTTTCTCTCCATTATCATTGGTTTTTCAGCAGCCATATTTTAGTCTCTGACAGCCAGCTGCTGTACAAAGGTATGGGGAGAAGAAAGGGAGAGAAAACAATTTGCTCCCTAGGTGTGATCTGACATTGCTAGGCAATGGAGTATTTTTGTTGTGCCAAATCAGCAAAACTAAGGGACCCCCTTAATAATAATAATAATAATAATAATAATAATAATAATAATCTTTATTTATACCCCACCACCATCTCCCCAATGGGGACTCGGAGCGGCTTACATGGGGCCAAGCCCGGACAACATAAAAAACAAATAAAAACAACATCATCAAAGTGCATTAATAATAATAAAGTTAGTTTGGGGACCCCTAATCACAAATGGTAAATAACAATCAGACCCCCCCCCCCCCCGGTGCCATTTTAGAACTACATTTAATGGCCCTGTACAGTTATTTCATTTCTTGAAGGAAATTTATATTTCAGGATACCTTAGCTGATACATCGATCTTTTCTTCAGCTGGACCTGGAGATGAAAGGTCTTGGTCAGTCGCAACTTCCACTGATTGGCTGGTTACTAAAGAAAATAAAAGAAGTGATGACAAAACACGACACTTTCACCAGAAGACCTCCTAAGCTTGGAACATATATAGTCAGACTTCCACATTTGCTGGGGTTAGGGGTACAGGACTCTCGCAAAAGTGGGGGAAAAAACACGTATGAAAAAACTGCTACTTTTCTATCTGAAAATATATTTTTGAATTCTCTAATTCTCCAGCATGACTCTCCAGCATGACTCTAATTCTCCAGCATGACTCTCCCACTGGAGTCCCTAGAGTTCCAGAGAGGTGTTTTCTCTAGGCATCTCTAGATCACCCACCATGACTCTTTGGTTAACTTCTGGTTGAGGTCTGCCACAGAATTGCACTGCAGAACCTAGACATTCCTAAAGAGAACATTTTAACCAAATCTGTGAACCAAATCTGTAAAAGTCAACCCTGCAAATATGTAATTGTTTCGAAAGAGGGGTTTGAGAGTGGATTTGAGTGGTATGAGCTCATGTTTTTATATGTTTACTAACTTACACAAATTTTACTTGTCCTTTCAATAAAACTCATGGTGTGGTTTACCACAGAAGAGCTACAACAAAGATAGAGCCACAATTATGGCAAAATCTAAAACTAAGAAAAAGGAAGCGGCACCAGCAAAACTATTTTGAGAACAATTTTCTAGGATTGAACTAAATAAATGACGTATATGCAACTGTGTTTTTATTTTTTTTAAAGCCACAGACTACATACTGGGTCCCTCACCATCTGGACAGAGACTGTGATGTGAGGAAAAAGGATTTTTTTCTTTATCCCACACTCATAAAAACTGTTTCAAAAATTGGCTCCTCAGAGCAGAAGGTTCAGATGAATGAAGAAAATTCTTTAGATATCCTAAAGAGAAGCCATTTAGGATTTTTGCAGTCCAAACTGGCAACATGGATGTATCCTGACAAGAAATTAGAAGCAAATGGCACTGATAATGAGAGCAATGGTGGCAATGTGAGTTGATCAAATGAATCTAAGGAAGTGGTCCCCAAACTAAGGCCCGGGGGCCGGATACAGCCCTCCAAGGTCATTTACCTGGCCCTCGCTCAGGGTCAATCTAAGTCTGAAACGACTTGAAAGCACACAACAACAACAACAACAATCCTATCTCATCAGCCAAAAGCAGCCCCACACTTGAAATACGAATAAGTTAATATTTGTCAAAATTGTTCTTCATTTTAATTATTGTATTGTTTTTAAGTGTATTTTGAACTACAAATCAGATATGTGCAGTGTGCATAGGAATTCATTCATGTTTTTTTCAAATTATAATCCGGCCCTCCAGCAGTTTGAGGAACTGTGACCTGGCCTTCTGTTTAAAAAGTTTGAGGACCCCTGATCTAAGGGATTGCCTACATCACCAAAATAATCCAACTGCAATTCAGTTTGCCCCAGATCTGCCCTGGATTTTCTCTATTAGTGCCACATTTACCAATAATTGCTGTACTGAAATTGTACTGCTGTCCCATTTTTATTTCTCCTTCTTCAAAATGATTTTACATTGCCTTCCTTTCTACCATTACTACAGCCTTCCTGGCTAAACAATGTCCCGCAAACATCAATTGATGTCCCGCTTTGGCATCAATTGACTCCCATGGTTGGGCACCTAGTTTTGAGCAAGCAATCTCATCAGAATGGCTGGGAAGTTGTTTGGCTGGGAGGACATTTGCAGCCTGAACAGAAGGAAAGCCAGTGGCAAATCATTTTGGAAGAAGCTATTTGGCTGGGAAGGCAGCTGCAGTAGAAACAAAGCTTCGTTTACCCCTCCTTCCCAGCACAAAAAAAGAGGATCTTTAATATCACAAAACATATTCCAGCAAGTAACACTACACATTTTTAAAATATCAATGCTTGTCACCTAGTGGTTTGTTTTGTCCCACCCCCAAACCACCCTAATACAGCTGTACCAATACAGCAAAGCACAACAAAAGACCAAATTTTCCTGGAAAGGACAAAGTAAGAATTGAGTTTTACAATACTGCATTAAAGCAGTACTTCCATTGCTAAATGAGTTGTACATTAGGTGGCAGAATCAAGGCAGCCATGTTATGGGCATGCTTGTTTTTTAAAAATAAAATCAGTATAGACAAGCCCTTAGTCCGAATGCAAGGATCAACTTCTAGATGACTTTGATCAACCATTTAACAAATGTAAGGCAACATGAGAGACAAGACTGTATCTGACAGAATCCCATTTATCAGGAGTGCAGCAGATATTCTGGACCAGAAACCCCGCCAGCACAGGTATCAGTAAGGGATTATGGGAGTTACAGTCCAAAACGATGTCTCAATTCCTGCCCTGCATCAAAGGACCAGTCTTCCAGCAGTGCCTATGGGAATATATCAATCTAGAAAGCATACATCTCAAAACAATAGTTCCAAATCCCATCTCTTCTTGAGGAACTTTGCACATAATTTGAATCCTTTATTCTGAGATTGTTTACTGTTCTGATTATTTTCAGATTATTTTCAGAGAGAAATAGTGAAGGGTAAGGATGTTCTAGATCTCTGACTTCGAACTAGACTTCGAACTACTGAGCAACATCTCCAGAGTCAGAGATATCTTCACGCATGAGAACTTCAGGAATTTAAACTCTAAACTGAGTGCCTGAAAATAGGAATCCTGGTTTACATTATCTTTCGAATAAGATCCACTGGCTCTTTTTAAATCTGCCTCACTTCTACCTGCTTCTTTCTTGAGGTTCTCCTCTAAAGTATGGAACTTCTGTTCAAATGCATTTCTCAAGGCACTGATATCCTCTTCAAGTCGGACTCGAGATTCTTGTTCTGCTTCATAGTCAGCCTTCAGCCGGGCCAGTCGCTCCTCATACTCCTAGAAGAGTAGAGGAAGTTTGAAGAGTATTCAACATCCCATATAGTGAAAGGACCAAGGTAGTGATATCTCCAGCTCATCCCGTTTGGGTATCAGCCAGCACGTCAACAACTTAAATCAAGAAATAGTTTTCTAAGATCTACAGAGACAATTGCTGGAACACCTCAGCAAGCGAGAGTCCAAAAGTGGCAGGCTCAAACCCAGAATCTCAATCAATGGCTGATACCAAATGAGAGACTCCTTCCTGGGCACACAGAAAACTGGGCAACTTGGAAGGCACTGAACAGACTGCACTCTGGTACCATGAGATGCAGAGCCAACCTTAAGAAATGGGGCTACAAAGTGGAATCCACGATATGCGAGTGTGGAGAAGAGCAAACTACAGACCATCTGCTGAGTCTTGCCACATGCACCACCTGAGTCCTGCCACATGCACAATGGAAGACCTTCTTATTGTAACACCAGAGGCATTCCAAGTGGCCAGATACTGGTCAAAGGACATTTAATCAACTACCAAGCTTGCAAACTTTGTGTTTTGTTTGTTTGTTAAAAATACAATACAACTGTTTGGCTTGCTCCTGACACGATAAATAAACATCCCATATACCAACTCAAGGTCATAATTTCATGAGCTGGATGGCTTCATTCCTTTATTCATTTAGACAGTGAGATTTTGCTCATATGTACTGAAGAGATTTTTAAACCTTTGGGTTTTGCAAAGGCCCAACTTTAAGTCAGTCCTAAGGGCTAATTCCACTATAATCATGTAAGAATCAAGTCAGGTGTAGACAACACACGGCCAGCCAGAGGTTGTTGGACTGCACATTCCATCATCCTCTCTGTATCAACCACTGCAGAGAGATTATGGGAACTGTAGTCCAAGAAGTTATATAAGATCACAGGTTGCCCACCTGTGTATCAAGCAGCAAGAAAATAGATAATTACATTTAAAGGGACCTAGTGGGAGAAATTAGGAACATCCAAGAATTGAGGGGACTTTTAGTAATAATGTATGCCAATATTCTAAGTAGGGTTCAATAGGTCAGCTCACAAAGTCCAATAACCAAAGATAGCCAGGAATGCCTTAAAAAGTTAATTAACTTAAGATGACCTACACCAGTTAAAACAAACAGTTAAAAATTACCAGTATGCAAAAATGTGAAAGTTAAAGCATCATAAAATTTGAAATGGTTGAAAACAAAACTTTGAGAAATCAAAGACCTGTCATAATTAAAGGGTTAGGGTAGGTTTCATATCTCTTATCTGGAAATCTGAACTATTCTATAATCCCAAATTATCCACATGGATGGCTGAGACAGTGACATCCTTGCTATTTCTGATGGTTCAATGGATATACAACTGGTTTCATACATAGAATTATTTACTTAGGTCCAATCTCTGATATAGAACAATACAAATACACATATTTAAAAATCTGGGGGAGGGGAGTAGGGTGCCTATGAGACATGCCAGAAAAGAAACACTTCTAGTTTTAGGCTACTGTATAGTAAACTCCAACCATAATATTTGTTGTGATTAACTTACTTCTCGGATTTTCTGTTTCTCTTTCTCAACATCTACTTGGGATTCCAGAGAAGGTTCTGTCTTCACCTCAGGTTTAGCAACTTCAGAAGGTAAAAGCAGAGACAGTTCTGCCAAGACAGGAAAGAAAACACATAATTTAGAAGGACTGCAGTGTACTCCTTTGATGACAGAGACTGGGCCTAGCGGCCAAGCTGTGCTGCTAATCTCTTCCTGAAATTCCGAAGGATTTTATTTTCAAATAGTATGGCATGTTATATATTTTTCCAAGCACTGTTTTATCGATCGATCAATAGATAGATGCTGAAGAGAAAGAAAAGGAAAATTGTATTGTCGAAGGCTTTCATGGCCGGAATCACTGGGTTGTTGTAGGTTTTTTCGGGCTATATGGCCATGTTCTAGAGGCATTCCCTCCTGACGTTTTGCCTGCATCTATGGCAAGCATCCTCACTACCTCTGAGGATGCTTGCCATAGATACAGGCGAAACATCAGGAGAGAATGCCTCTAGAACATGGCCATATAGCACGAAAAAACCTACAACAATCCAAAAGGAAAATTGGATTAATGGCTCAAAAAACAAATGAAAAAAACTTCACCAACTACACCAACATTGAGAGGTCTTCTGATAGGAAGGAGCACATGAGAAGGGGAAATCTAGCCAATTTCTCCCATTTTTGCTCCTTATCTCTACTGTAGAAACAGTATGCATTTCCTATATATATATATATGTGTGTGTGTGTGTGTGTGTGTGTATATATATATTATATATAGAAACAGATTCAAAACAAGTCAATGAAAACATTTGTAAGCTGAATTTAAATGTGCAAAACCATGCTAACCGGCACTTTGTAGTGTTGAACAACTATAAGTCCCACCTTCCCCATCCAGCACTGGCTGCGCCAGCTAGAAGTATCAAAAGTGACAATTTATCATACCAGGAGGGTGCCAATTTAGAGAAAGATGTTCTAATCCTTTTGGTTTGGGAAGGGGAAAACTTCTCTGTCCTTAGATTAAGAAGTTATCACTGTTGATACTCATACAGCCTTTCCCCAGCAAGTAAGTTTTATTTATTTATATATTTACTTTATTTATACTCCGCCCTTCTCTCCGTAAGGATTCAAAATGGCTAACAACCACACAATTTGGTGACAGTTTAAAACAAATACAAAAATTAAGGCAATAAATGTAAGCATCGATTCAATGACCCTACCTTGACAGCTGCTGCTGTTCTGCTGCTGTGCCAAGATTGCCTTCAACTTCTTGATTTCCTCCTGGTACTCCCTCAGCAGAGCGTCCTTGGGATCCTCATTAATGCAAGGCTTGTTCTTGATGTTTTTTGCCCGGTGAGCATACCGCAAGGTGCTCAGAGACTCATCATAGTTGTTGTCAGCAGGAGACAGACAGGCTATCATGAGTGTCTTAGTGTTGCCTCCGAGAGAGTCCTGCAGCACCCGGGTCAGTTTGGAGTCTCGGTAGGGAACGTGCTTGCTCCGCCCATCCGCTAGAGCCGAGATGACATTGCCTAGTGCTGAGAGGGACAGGTTGATTTTCGTAGCTTCTTTGAGGCGCTCACCAACAGCCCCGGTTTTGGATTGTCTCTCACTCCCAGCCAGGTCCACCAGGTTGAGCTTTGCAGCCCTCAGGTAATCTTGCCCTCTCTCATCTGCAAAGGAAGAATGAGTTCGGAAAAGAAGAGGATGCATTTCCTGGACCATTCAGAGCAGACTTCCCTTCTAGGTGCACTAAGCAGTACTCAAATATATGTTGAAGGCATGAGGTTGGGGAAAGCTGTGCTTGATTTCCTCAGAGTTTAAGATTACATATTTCTCAGCAATGAGATGTTGATGCTGTACATCGTTCTACTTTGTTCTGTCACAGACCCCACTATGATATTGTAAGAGATCCTGAAGCGCTTTTTCATTTTAATGTTTATAATCTGTCATATGGCTTCCATTATATTGTATGGCCCCAAAAATGTTGCTTACTAAGGTGTCCTCTTCTCTATGAAGGTGCACAGTACTCAAAGCCAGTGAAGTTATTTTGACACATGTGGCAAAAATCTCACAATCACACCTCTCCATCCTCAATAACGAACAACCTGGTGATCTGCCATATGAGAAAAATGTCTCTCTGCCTAACAATAAGGCTGCCTCTGACTTGAAACAAAATATTTCAGGATAGCCTTCTCCTTTCACATCATAAGATAGTAAGAGCTATTTTGAGCAAGTACAAGCATGCTACCTTCATCCCTCCCTTCTCTGCTTTTGTTTCCTTCACATGAAGAGTGACCATCTGTTGTGGGCAGCCATATCCATACATGGAGGCTTTTCTTGTAATTACAACCCTAAACTTGATTCTGGATCAAATGGAGAATCCTCATGGATATTAGAGGCTCTCGATTACAGAAACTTTTCATCTGGAGGGGTGACAAAAATGAGGGTATGTAGTGGACTTAGCATATGAGTGTCTACTTCATCTCGTAACATGTGAAAAATAAAGTTGGTCTTCCATATTTGCATGGTGAAGTTTTGCAGATTTGATCATTCACAGATCTGATTAATATGTTCCTTCTAGGAATCTCTAGGTCAGCTGAAAGTTGACAACACTTACCCTGACTTAGAAATCTCCTATAGAGATGTTCTCTTAGGTAAAATATAGATTTGTTTTTTCCCCTCTGTTAAAATCCCCGAATGTGTCTAATAAATTCTATAGCTGTAGAAAATTAGTTCGATTCTGAGAAGAATTAGATGAGATCTCTGTTTGTACATTCCCCTTTTATCCACTAAGAAACTTCCTTCATTATAAAATAATTATGTATCATGTTTCTAGTTGAGCTAGGACTCCAGTGGAAAGGAATTGTTAACTTTGAGAAACATGACTTCCATGAATGCTAGATTCCATATTTTTAACCTTCTGTTCATAGAATCATAGAATCATAGAGTTGGAAGAGACCTCATGGGCCATCCAGTCCAACCCCCTGCCAAGAAGCAAGAATATTGCATTCAAAGCACCCTTTACAGATGGCCATCCAGCCTCTGCTTAAAAGCTTCCAAAGAAGTGGCCTCCACCACACTCCGAGGCAGAGAGTTCCACTGCTGAACGGCTCTCACAGTCAGGAAGTTCTTCCTCATGTTCAGATGGAATCTCCTTTCTTGTAGTTTCCAGTCTTTAACAAAATTACTCCAACCTCCATCCCATCACATTTAGCCCACCCTACTTTAATAATATTCCACTTTTACCTACAACGTAGATCTCCATGTTGATGGTGAAGATGGAGTGGGATCGGGAGGAGTCTTTGTTCATGAGGGTGTAGCCCACAGCACGGTTTCGCCAGCCTGTCTCCATGATGCGCTCGCACTGGGCAATGCTATGCACAGTGTGCTGAGAGAGGCCCTTCACAAAAACACCTTTCTCTGGATGCTCCTTCAGCTACAAGGGTCACCACGGAAACAAGATAATCATAGGCATCAATAGAAGAAAAATCTGAATTATGAAAGGATGGCCAAAATACTTAAGGGCTATTTTTCAAGAAGAAAGCTATCATAGCCCCAAATAGACAAATGCTCTACCAACTGGTATCTATCCTAATATAGACCAGATCATACCTCTGATCTATGAGTCAAAGTTTTGCTCTCATTCTGTATCCATGAATCTCAGGATTCCAGCCTTTAAAACTCCAGCAAGTCAACTTTGCCTCAAATTGCAATACCCATCATCCTGATATGGAACAACATTTGAATCTATGGAAGTAGGGTGCCTATGAGACATGCCAGAAAAGAAAGCATTCACTGTGAGGGCCTAGAAGAAATGTATTGGTGCTGACGTAACATGTCAGGTACCGAACTTCTCAAAGTAAGTTCCAATCATTAGCTTCAAACTGGCAATCATAATTTTTTTGTATAATTACACCATAGGTCATTGGGTCTACCATAAACTGTCAGCATTTTGGTTTCTAGAATTTATTTGGGGGTATTTTTTACTTCAAACTAACATCCTGTCTGTCAGGTGTATGATCCTTACCTCAAGCTTTTGTTTGGTGTTAGGACCAAGGAGGTCTCGGATCTCTTCATTATAGATCTCCAAGTAAGATGCCCTCACCAAAAACTTGGCGTTTTCTGCACACTGAAAAAACAATAACAAATACTTATGAAGCTCCCAGTCTGACATTTCCCTCAGGAAGGTCCATTTTCTACATCTAATGTACACTTGGACATAGTTTTCATTGACTCTGTGTCTAGTCAGTCTTTTCCAGTTCTGACTGCATCTGGGATCTCATCAGATGCAGTCATTGAATGAACTTTCATATAAAACACCACCTCCAACATCCCTACATCAAGAAAGCTAGCATGTAAGGGCAATTCTTATCCATTCCTTCAGCCAGATGATTACATCAATATACTAGCTTCTTGCCTAGCCTTCTCTCTATGATGTTAGTTCACTCCATTAAGTGATTTATTTTTCCTGTTTCCTCTTTTAGAATTCCTCTGTATTGACTACATTTTCGAACATCTTGCTCAAAACTGTCTGGTTATATGAAGGAAGCTTACAGACAGACAGGAAAGTGGTGGCCTGAAAAGCTAACACATATCTTACAGCTAATGAATATCCAACTATCAATAATCTACTTTCACGTTTTCAAATTACACATTTTATTGAGCAATCCCACAGACAAAGCTAGCCAAAAATATTTAGATATCTGAACAGGAAATCCAACCTTAGATGGATAACCAAACCAATGCAGCAGTCGATATTAAGTCTCTAATCAACCATGAAATGATATTGATCTTTTTATTTCCTCACTGCATTTATATTACGTCTCATCTCCAAGGAGGCTTTCTCTCTCTCCATTTTATCCTCACAATAATAATCCTGCAGGGTAGATCAGGTGGAGAGAAAGTAACAGGCTCAAAGCTAAACAGCAAGTTTCAGAGCTCAAGAGGCCCCAATCTAACACTGTAAGGATACTTCTATTCCACACAGCCATATAACCCAGAATATCAAGGCAGAAAATCCTACAATATCTGCTTTGAACTGGGTTATCTGAGCCCACACTGCCATATATTCCAGTTCAAAGCAGATTATCTGGGATTTTATTCAGTCGTGTAGAAGGGGCCTGAGTTGGGCACTACAGTGTTGCTCCAGATATAGGGCAGAACCATTTGGCTTAGTGGATTGTTCACCCTGCCGAATATTCTGGGTTAGCATTCTCTAAATTATCTTCCAGTTCTGATTTAAATGTTGGCCTAGTACTGATATGATGATTAAGCCATGGGTTCATGTGTTCCCATCTCCCCTGGGGCTCTTATCGCTGCTTCCTCATATGTGGTAACCATAGTTGCTGAGAATGTTGTGTTTCAATCATGTAAAGCGAAAAGAGGGTTCAGAATTCTCTTCCTGTAAAATGCCATCTGTGATGCCTGGCCAATTTTAACTAAATCACAGTCTACCCCAAGACCTCTTCAAACATCAATTAGAAATGATAGCACAAAAAGTACAGGGGATCAGACATGTTTTCTGTGCAATTGCATACCTGTACACTCTCAAATAAGTGTTCAAAAGCTCTCGGAATAATGCCCTTCTGGGAAAATGGCTCCAGGACCCCTTGCATGGTAAAGGACTTTCCACTGCCTGTCTGCCCATAAGCAAAGATGGTACCATTGTAGCCTTCTGTAACCCCCTGGAAAATAATAACAATAACAAGAATCCAGAAAAAAAATCATAATCATAGTGGTTTTTCAGCTTAGTTTCTACTTGTAGCATCACAAGCACAATCTGAAAACAAATTAAACAAAAGCATCCAGTCTGAAATCTTCAACATGATGTTTAAGCTCTGTTTGTACATTTTATCAGAAAAAGTACTATATAAACAGTTTTCCAATGATGATGAGAAGCTATAGGGTTTTGGTGGTTATCAGGAAATGGTGTCTTGTGAAAAGATTGTAGGGCATCAATAGAATTTGGGGATACCATATTTCATTGGATAATAGTCACCATTGCATAATAGTTGCACCCCAAATTTGGGGGTATTGATTTCAGTATTTCTGTTTTCCTTGCATAATAGTCACACACTTGATCTGCTTGCTCACCCTCCCTCCCAAAGATCCACCCTCCAACTCTCCCACACATTCACCCTTACACTTCTGGTTGCTTCTTGCGGCAACACCAGAGGCACTCCAAGTGGCCAGATACTGGTCAAAGGACATTTAATCAACTACCAAGTTTGCAAGATTTGTGTTTTTTTTATCTATTTGTTTGTTTTGTTCTGTTAGAAATGTAACACAATGGTCTGGTTGCTGATGACACGATAAATAAATACCCTTACACTCACTCACCTTCTCACACACTCACTCGGTCACTGACTATCCCCTCCAAGAACACCGTTTCAGGCTGTTCTCAAGTTGTTTTCAACATTGTTCTATTTTAAAAATTACTGTCTTGGAACGAAACAAAAAAAATATTTTCTTCCTTGCGTAATAGCTGCATTTTAAAAAAATGAAAAAGTGTGACTATTATGCGACAAAATACGGTATTTATTTATGAACATACAGGTGAAGATATGATTTGTGCCTCAGGGTAGTGAATATTTGGCTATCCATTGCCTCCTTTGCCTTTGGCATTGCTGAGTGCTAGTTCTGGAAGGACCAAAAACACAATTTCTTATATAAACCCATACATTACAATGTCTCCAGACAGGAAGGAGAGGAAAAGTCATTGTATCCAGACCTTTGTTGTTCATTAAGCAATACAGTCATTAAGAACCATACGCTAACAAAAAGGGACCCCTGCTAAACTAAATTTGTCAAATTAGATGGATAATATCATCAGTCTGTGGGAAAAATACAGAAGTTGGAAAGACAAAGGTCCCTTCCACACAGCTGAATAAAGTCCCACACAATCTGCTTTGAACTAGGATATATGGCAGTATGGACTCAGATAACCCAGTTCAAAGCAGATATTGTGAATTATTCAGCTTTGATATTCTGAGTTATAAGGCTGTGTGGAAGGGCCTACAGCTCAAGCCTCAATCCCAAAATAGAATGAAGACCCTGCAAGAAATTCTCAGGTTTCATGACAATTTCTGTAAGAGAGGAAACAGGAGCTCGTATAATAGCTTATAGGGAAGGACTACAGAACCTTTCATCTGCCAGGAATCTCATCCTGTATGGGCAAGGATAAGGGATTGTAGAAGTTAAGGCCCAATGAAGAAGGGATGTTGTGCTGTTGGAGAATCTTTAGCTTGATTTTGGTACTATTGTGCTTCAGAAGGCAGTTATGGTAAAAACACTCTGGAACGATAATGCTAATTGAGAATGGTAGCAGGTAAAGAGAAAGACATTTATAACAGTAGATTGGAAATTACTTGCAGTCAGCTACACTCACCTCGATGAGTGGGTACGCAATTTCATTATAGATCTCTTCTGTGTTCTGGTCTATGTAATATGCCCCATCAAAGGTGAACTGTTTTGGGGGGTCGTCTGAAGCATATGGGTTATGAATGAAGCACTGGCCACGGGTGCTGTCCATACTGACTACCATCTTGCAGCCAATCTGCTTCTCGCGCTCATTCAGAGGCCGGCAACGCACAATCACTTTCACCGCCTCCGAGGCCATAATCCAGACCCACAAACTTGTGCTGGGAAAACTGGCTGGCAAAACACGATGCTTCCAGCACAGCAGCAAACAAAACTACTCAATCCAAATAAGTGTTATAAAAAAGATGTCAGGAGGGAAAGGCAGATTGTAGGCAGTTTACTGTCCTCTTCGACAACTGGCAGGCTGTGCTTTGTCTGGCAGCAAAACGGCTTGTTTTGGATGGGAAAGATTCATACAGGGGATGTGTGATCCTAACAAGGCAGTGCAGTGATCCTAAATATGTGATTTAAACAAAACTAGTGGTAAGCTTTACTAGGAGAAGTAGCAGGTGTGAGGCAGTGGGATACAATAATAAAGGGGGGCACAAGCCATGGGAAAGATTCGTACAGGGAATGTGTGATCCTAACAAGACAGTGCAGTGATCCTAAATATGTGATCTAAACAAAACTAGTGGCAAGCTTTACCAGGAGAAGTAGCAGGTGTGAAGCAGTGGGGTACAATAATAAAGGGGGGCACAAGCCATGGGAAAGATTCGTACAGGGGATGTGTCGTCCTAACAAGGCAGTACGGTGATCCTAAATATGTGATCTAAACAAAACTAGTGGCAAGCTTTACCAGGAGAAGTAGTAGGTGTGAGGCACTGGGGTACAATAATAAAGGGGGACACAAGCCATGGGAAAGATTCGTACAGGGAATGTGTGGTCCTAACAAGGTAGTGGGGTGATCCTAAATATGTGATCTAAACAAAGCTAGTGGCAAGCTTTACCAGGAGAAGTAGCAGGCGTGAGGCAGTGGGGTACAATAATAAAGGGGGGCACAAGCCATTGGAAAGATTCGTACAGGGAATGTGTGGTCCTAACAACGCAGTGCGGTGATCCTAAATATGTGATCTAAACAAAACTAGTGGCAAGCTTTACCAGGAGAAGTAGCAAGTGTACGGGGAATGTGTGGTCCTAACAAGGTAGTGCGGTGAACCTAAATATGTGATCTAAACAAAGCTAGTGGCAAGCCTTACCAGGAGAAGTAGCAGGTGTGAGGCAGTGGGGTACAATAATAAAGGGGGGCACAAGCCATGGGAAAGATTCGTACGGGGAATGTGTGGTCCTAACAAGGCAGTGCGGTGATCCTAAATATGTGATCTAAACAACGCTAGTGGCAAGCCTTACCAGAAGTAGCAGGCGTGAGGCAGTGGGGTACAATAATAAAGGGGGGCACAAGTCATGGGAAAGATTCGTACAGGGGATGTGTGGTCCTAACAAGGCAGTGCGGTGAACCTAAATATGTGATCTAAACAAAGCTAGTGGCAAGCCTTACCAGGAGAAGTAGCAGGTGTGAGGCAGTGGGGTACAATAATAAAGGGGGGCACAAGCCATGGGAAAGACTCGTACGGGGAATGTGTGGTTCTAACAAGGCAGTGCGGTGATCCTAAATATGTGATCTAAACAACGCTAGTGGCAAGCCTTACCAGAAGTAGCAGGCGTGAGGCAGTGGGGTACAATAATAAAGGGGGGCACAAGCCAAGTGAAAGGAGGAGGGCTCCTCCTTTGTTCTGGGAAGGCAATGGTGTTTGGGATGTTGTGGAGGTTTTCCTGGCAGAATGAGGCAGTGGGATCTTGCAAAGACTGTGTTCCTTACCCTAGTTTTGTGGAGAAAGTTTGCTAAGAAACTAGCATGACCCCACTAAGGGCTTAACACAGAGTGCTGAGATTAGAAGCTGTGGCCTTTAAGTGTGGAGGGGAAGAGGTATAGAGGATGCAGTCCCAAGATTAGCTAGTGGAAAGCTTTACCAGGAGAAGTAGCAGGTGTGAGGCAGTGGGGTACAATAATAAAGGGGGGCACACGCCGTGAAAGATTTGTACAGGGAATGTGTGGTCCTAACAAGGTAGTACGGTTATTGGCTTTACAGCGACAACTAAACTAGAATATTAAGGCCACCTTTACCAAGAACATCTAGCAACTGGCTTCCATGCACAAATACGAGATGGCCACAAAGCCCAGAGAAGCCATAGTCCAATATAGAACAGTGAGATGTGCGTGCACAGGGACTTCTGTGGGAGTGAAGAAAAGTGGCAGCAAATGAGTGTTGTGGTCACCTTGATGCTCTGGAACTTTAGGGGCAATTTCTCCTATGGAACCAGAACCATTAAGGGATGTACTGAGGACAGAAGAGAAATGACTATCAGAGGGCCTCAAAGCCCTGGCTAAATTAGACCCACCTCCCTTCAACACATCTTGGAAGTGGGCTACAGGGACAGGAAAGGGTGCCCTAGAATCCTCACTCAGCTTTTAGGGAAAAGAGAGCCAGAAAGGCATGGAGAGGGGTGTGGGGATGGAGAGCCTGGCATTTTCTGTCTACTGAGGGAAGAAGGAAGGACAAGTTCAGAGGGTGCGCCCTGGCACTGAAAGAATGTTGCCTGGCAACGCCAAAGAGGGAAGAGGCCTGCAGGTAAGGCCTGGGGGCGGGGCTTCGACCACTGAGCAGGTCACGTGGTGGCCCCTAACCGTCCCCTCGAGGCGGCAGCTCCTGACCTCGTGAAGACAAAGCAGACCTCTCCTTCCCAGCCACGGCGTCCGCGTGCTGCGTCCCCGTTGCCCCTGGCAACCAGGGAGCGTCGCTCAGCTTCCTCACTGCAAGTGGTAGGCAATGTCGCACAATTACTCGGCTCATTCTCGGGCGAAAAAACACCGCCAGGTCCTTTCGGAGGTTGTGTTTCAAAGCCAGCTGTGAGGCCGCTTCTACACAGCTGTATAAAGTCCACACTGAACTGGATTATAGGAGTCTTACAGTTTGGAAGAACAATAGTTTGACCACATGTATCAAACTCAAGACCTATATTGACAAGCTGGAATGTGTCCAGAGGAGGGCGACTAAAACAATCAAGGGTCTGGAGAACAAGCCCTATGAGGAGCGGCTTAAACAGCTGGGCATGGTTAGCCTGAAGAAGAGAAGGCTGAGAGGGGATATGATAGCCATGTCTATATAGAATCATAGAGTTGGAAGAGACCTCATGGGCCATCCAGTCCAACCCCCTGCCAAGAAGCAGGAATAATGCATTCAAATCACCCCTGACAGATGGCCATCCAGCCCCTGTTTAAAAACTTCCAAAGAAGGAGCCTCCACCACACTCCGGGGCAGAGAGTTCCACTGCTGAACGGCTCTCACAGTCAGGAAGTTCTTCCTCATGTTCAGATGGAATCTCCTCTCTTGTAGTTTGAAGCCATTGTTCCGCGTCCTAGTCTCCAGGGAAGCAGAAAACAAGCTTGCTCCCTCCTCCCTGTGGCTTCCTCTCACATATTTATACATGGCTATCATATCTCCTCTCAGCCTTCTCTTCTTCAGGCTAAACATGCCCAGTTCCCTAAGCCGCTCCTCATAGGGCTTGTTCTCCAGACCCTTGATCATTTTAGTCGCCCTCCTCTGGACACATCCCAGCTTGTCAATATCTCTCTTGAATTGTGGTGCCCAGAATTGGACACAATATTCCAGGTGTGGTCTAACCAAAGCACAATAGAGGGGTAGCATTACTTCCCTAGATCTAGACACTATGCTCCTATTAATGCAGGCCAAAATCCCATTGGCTTTTTTTGCCGCCACATCACATTGTTGGCTCATGTTTAACTTGTTGTCCACGAGGACTCCAAGATCTTTTTCACACGTACTGCTCTCGAGCCAGGCATCCCCCATTCTGTATCTTTGCATTTCGTTTTTCCTGCCAAAGTGGAGTATCTTGCATATCTATATCTATATCTGTATAAATGCTCTGTGCATAATGAGTACCTTAAAAACAAAAGAAACAATGAACGAAATCACACCAAATTTGGCAACAAAACGTCTCACAATACACGGAGTGACCATCACTCAAAAAATTATGATTTTGTCATTTGAGAGTTGTAGTTGCTGGGATGTATAATTCACCTACAATCAAAGAGCGTTCTGAACTCCATCAACGATGGAATTGAACCAAACTTGGCACACAGAACTCTCATGACCAACAGAAAATACTGGAAGTGTTTGGTGGGCATTGACCTTGAGCTTGGGAGTTGTAGTTCACCTACATCCAGAGAGCACTGTGGACTCAAACAATGATGGATCTGGACCAAACTTGGCACAAACACTCAATACCCCAAAATATGAACACAGATGGAGTTTGGGGGGAAATAGACCTTGACATTTGCGAGTTGTAGTTACTGGGATGTATAGTTCACCTACAATCAGCATTCTTAACCCCACCGATGACAGAATTGGGGCAAACTTCCCACACAGAACCCCCATGACCAACATCCAGTCCTACTCCCTTCACCAGGGCAAGAAAACGTAACCAAAGCCCTCCTGACAAAGAGTCATCCAGCCATAGATATAGATAGATAGGATTCACACACACAGAGATATAGTATTATAGATGTGAAAGGAACCCCTAAAGAAGGACAATTATATGTTGCGTGTTCCTGATTAGGCAAACCAGACATTCTCCACATCAACACTGACAAGAAACAGCAAGAAATACTGTTTACTCACAAGCATAAAGAAATTACATATATTACACTTTCTCTTTACATTATTTTGCAGATCACCAGACTGGGCCACAGCAACGCGTGGCAGGTGGGCAGCTAGTAATGTATAAATACGTGAGAACGAACGAACTCCTAGAACGATTCCATCAGCGCTGCCTCCGGAAAATCCTGCAAATCTCTTGGGAAGACAAGTGGAAAAATGTCAGCGTGCTGGAAGAAGCAAAGACCACCAGCATCGAAGCAATGGTCCTCCGCCATCAACTCCGCTGGACAGGCCACATTGTCCGGATGTCCCACCACCGTCTCCCAAAGCAGTTGCTCTACTCTGAACTCAAGAACGGAAAACGGAATGTGGGTGGGCAGGAAAAGAGATTTAAAGATGGGCTCAAAGCCAACCTTAAAAACTCTGGCATAGACACTGAGAACTGGGAAGCCCTGGCCCTGGAGCCCTTCAGCTGGAGGTCAGCCGTGACCAGAAGTGCTGCAGAATTTGAAGAGGCACAAATGGAGGGTGAAATTATTATTATTATTATTAAACTTTATTTGTACCCCGCTAGCATCTCCCGAAGGACTCGATGCGGCTTACAAAGGCCAAGGCCTCAACACAACAACAACATAACAACAACAATATAATTCAGAGCAAATTAAAAACATAAAGCAATAACAAACACTACACCATTACGCAGTAAAAACCAGGGCCGGGCCAGTGATGGGTACAGATTAAAAAAGTGCTGGGTGTGACAGGTGGTATGTTGGATTTCTGGGCAAGTGCAGTGTGCAGAGAGTCTTAAACTCTAATAAAGTGCTTCTGGGACATAGTGCTGAAAGAGAGAAACGTGCCAAGAGGAAGGCGCCAACCCCAACCGAGACCGCCTTCTACCTGGAAACCAATGCAGGTCAAGAATAGAGCTCCACAGTCACCTACGGACCCACCAGAATACTGATCCTGGAAGACTATCCTACTCGGCCAATGAGGGATCACCTAAGTAAGTAAGTAAGTAAATACTTGAGTGGAAGTCACAGGGAAGAGGGAGCAAGCTTGTTTTCTGCTTCCTTGGAGACTAGGACACGGAACAATGGCTTCAAACTACAAGAAAGGAGATTCCATCTGAACATTAGGAAGAATTTCCAGACTGTGAGAGATGTTCAACAGTGGAACTGTGTGCCCTGGGCCTGGAGTGTGGTGGAGGCTTCTTCTTTGGAAGCTGGATGGCCATCTGTCGGGGATGCTTTGAATGCAATTTTCCTGCTTCTTGGCAGGGGGCTGGACTGGATGGCCCATGAGGTCTCTTCCGATTTTATGATTCTATGACAGATGACTTTTACTATATTTGTGTATTTTAAGAAAACCTTAATAAAGAATATAATAAAAAAACTACAAATCTCAGAAGCCTACAGCACTGAACCAGTTAAGGTGCATCTCTTCCAGCATTGACTACCAGCATTGAAGCGCCATCCGCCATCAACTCTGCTGGACCAGCCACATTATCCGGATGCCTGACTACCGTCTCCCAAAGCAGTTGCTCTACTCCAAACTCAAGAATGGAAAACGGAATGTTGGTGGACAGGAAAAGAGATTTAAAGATGGGCTCAAAGCCAACCTTAAAATCTCTGGCATAGACACTGAGAACTGGGAAGCCCTGGCCCTTGACCGCTCCAGCTGGAGGTCAGCTGTGACCAGCAGTGCTGCAAAATTTGAAGAGGCACAAATGGAGGCGAAAGAGAGAAACGTGCCAAGAGGAAGGAACGTCAAGCTGACCCCAATTGAGACCGCCTTCCACCTGGAAACCGATGTCCTCACTGCGGGAGAAGATGCAGATCAAGAATAGGACTCCACAGTCACCTACAGACCCACTGCCAGGATACTACACTTGGAGGACCATCATCCTCGGACTACGAGGGATCGCCTAAGAAAAGGTGCATCTACTCTGTCGAATGAATGCAGTTTGATACCGCTTTTAGTTGCCAATGCCATAAGTTGTGTGATCTCCTTCCACTTGCTGCTCACTGATCAAACGCTTGGTCCCATAGCCAGGTCTTGATTTTCCTTCTAAAAGACAAGAGGGCCAATCTGATATCTCTAGTTAAATAGTCTGTATTCTTGTCTAATAAATTGTGGCAAGTTCTTGGTGGGATGGGCATACCAAGCCACCTTGTCTCTCTCCTGAAGAATCTGTACAAGGACCAAGGAGCAACAGTAAGAACTGGCCACGGAACAACAGACTGGTTCAAGATTGGGAAAGGCGTACGGCAAGGCTGCATACTCTCACCCAACCTTTTTAACTTGTATGCAGAACACATAATGCGATGTGCGGGGCTGGATGAATGCAAGGCTGGGGTGAAAATTGCTGGAAGAAACATTAACAACCTCAGATATGCAGATGACACCACTTTGATGGCCAAAAGTGAGGAGGAGCTGAGGCACCTTCTAATCAAAGTGAAAGAAAAAAATGCAAAAGCTGGGTTGCAGCTAAACATCAAAAAAACCAAGATTATGGCAACAAGAATGATTGACAACTGGGAAATAGAGGGAGAAAATGTGGAGACCATAACAGACTTTGTATTTCTTTCCCCGGCTTTGGAATGCCCTCCCTACTGAAATAAGATCAGCCACCTCGCTAATGGCATTTCGGAAAAAACTGAAAACTTGGATGTTCGAGCAAGTTTTCAACTAATTCCGATGTGATGATGTTTTGATCATGGACTAGCAATCAAGGATAACGAATTGGATTACGACTTTAACTATGAGATGTTCCGGTCTGTATTGGTGGCCCAATACTATGTATGTATATGTATGTATTTTATATTTTATTTTATATTTTTAAAGTGAATATTGTATTTTTAAATATGTTGTAAACCGCAATGAGTCGCCGCACAGGCTGAGATATTAGCGGTATACAAGTGTACTAAATAAATAAATAAATAAATTTCTAGGTGCAAAGATTACTGCAGATGCAGACTGTGGCCAGGAAATCAGAAGACGCTTACTTCTTGAGAGGAGAGCAATGTCCAGTCTCGATAAAATAGTAAAGAGTAGAGACCTCAGACTGGCAACAAAGATCCGCCTAGTCAAAGCCATGGTATTCCCTGTAGTCACCTACGGATGTGAGAGCTGGACCTTAGGGAAGGCTGAGCGAAGGAGGATCGATGCTTTTGAGCTGTGGTGTTGGAGGAAAGTTCTGAGAGTGCCTTGGACTGCGAGAAGATCCAACCAGTCCATCCTCCAGGAAATAAAGCCCAACTGCTCACTGGAGGGAAGGATACTAGAGACAAAGTTGAAGTACTTTGGCCACATCATAAGGAGACAGCAAAGCCCAGAGAAGACAATGATGCTGGGGAAAGTGGAAGGCAAAAGGAAGAGGGGCCGACCAAGGGCAAGATGGATGGATGGCATCCTTGAAGTGACTGGACTGACCTTGAAGGAGCTGGGGGTGGTGACGGCCGACAGGGAGCTCTGGCGTGGGCTGATCCATGAGGTCACGAAGAGTCGGAGACGACTGAACGAATGAACGATCAAACTCAAGGCCTATATTGACAAGCTGGAATGTGTCCAGAGGAGAACAAGCCCTATGAGGAGTGTCTTAAAGAGCTGGGCATGGTTAGCCTGAAGAAGAGAAGGCTGAGAGGAGACATGATGGGGGGCATGTTTGTGAGAGGAAGTCACAGGGAGGAGGGAGCAAGCTTGTTTTCTGCTTCCCTGGAGACTACGACACGGAACAATGGCTTCAAACTGCAAGAGAGGAGATTCCATCTGAACATGAGGAAGAACTTCCAGACTGTGAGAGATGTTCAGCAGTGGAACTGTCTGCCCCGGAGTGTGGTGGAGGCTTCTTCTTTGGAAGCTGGATGGCCATCTGTCGGGGATGCTTTGAATGCAATTTTCCTGCTTCTTGGCAGGGGGCTGGACTGGATGGCCCATGAGGTCTCTTCCGATTTTATGATTCTATGACAGATGACTTTTATTATATTTGTGTATTTTAAGAAAACCTTAATAAAGAATATAATAAAAAAAAACTACAAATCTCAGAAGCCTACAGCACTGAACCAGTTAAGGTGCATCTCTTCCAGCATTGACCACCAGCATTGAAGCGATGGTCCTCTGCCATCAACTCCGCTGGACGGGCCACGTTGTTTGGATGCCCGACCACCGTCTCCCAAAGCAGTTGCTCTACTCCGAACTCAAGATCGGAAAACGGAATGTTGGTGGACAGGAAAAAAGATTTAAAGATGTGCTAAAAACCAACCTTAAAAACTCTGGCATAGACACTGAGAACTGGGAAGCCCTGGCCCTTGACCGCTCCAGCTGGAGGTCAGCTGTGACCAGCAGTGCTGCAGAATTTGAAGAGGCACGAATGGAGAGCGAAAGAGAAAAACGTGCCAAGAGGAAGGCGCATCAAGCCAACCCTGATTGAAACCGCCTTCCATCTGGAAACCAATGTCCTCACTGCGGGAGAAGATGCAGGTCAAGAATAGGGCTCCACAGTCACCTACAGACCCACCGACAGAACTACACTTGGAGGACCATCATCCTCGAACTTCACGGGATCGCCTAAGTAAAGGTGCATCTACACTGTCGAATGAATGCAGTTTGATACCGCTTTAGTTGCCAATTGTATGGATTCTTGGGATTTGTAGTTTAGTGAGGCACCAGCCCTCTTTGGCAGAGAAGACCTTGTAAAACTACAAATCCCATGACTGGAAAGCTTTTAGCCATGGCAGTGAGAACGGTGTCAAACTGTATCCATTCTAGTTTTCAAAGGAATAACTTCCTTTGTTCCAGCTGTAAGACTGACCCTGCAAGTCAATCACAACTGATCTCAAGTTGTCACTCCGGACCCATCTGGTAGTTGCACACGCAGAAAGACTGTTGCGGCAAGCCGGAACTCCGGGGCTGATGAGAGCGTTTGAACCCGGCGCTTTGAGAAGGGAACACGTGAGACCGGAAGTGGCTGTGCTGCACGCGGTCCTCTTCAGAGGAGAAGCGAGAAGGCGCGCTCGCCATGGGGAAGACCGGCAGGGTGAGGAAAAATGGGCTCTGGGGAGGATCTTGGGGGAGATTTTGAAGTTTGAGGCTCAGATCAAGCTCAGATTGATCTTCAAGGAAGGGGGAACTAAGGGAAAGGCAAAGGAAGGCGATATTTTTGGGCCCTATAGGTTGAAATGGGAGAAATGTGCCCTAGATGTATATTAGGGTGATTCAGTAATGAGAAATTCTTGGAATCCCAGGGCTGAGGGGTGCCTCTACACTGTAGAATCAATGCAGTTCCACCCCACTTTAACTTCCTTGGCTCCATGCTATGGACTCACAGTTGCTGTAGTTTCCCAAGGCCTCCCCAAACTACAGCTCCCACCATTCCATAGCACTGAGCCAGGCAAGTTCAAATGGAGTCAAACTACATTAACTAAATATAGATGAGGAGGAGCCCCCGATGGCACAGTGGGTTAAAGCGCTGAGCTTGTTGACCAAAAGGTCGCAGGTTCGAATCTGGGGAGCGGTGTGAGCTTCTGCTGTTAGCCCCAGCTTCTGCATTAACTACAGGGAGGAGGGAGCAAGCTTGTTTTCTGCTGCCTTGGAGACTAGGACGTAGAGCAATGGCTTCAAACTACAAGAAAGAAGATTCCATCTGAACATGAGGAAGAACTTCCTGACTATGAGAGCCGTTCAGCAGTGGAACTCTCTGCCCCGGAGTGTGGTGGACGCTCCTTCCTTGGAGGCTTTTAAACAGAGGCTGGATGGCCATCTGTCGGGGGTGCTTTGAATGCAATATTCCTGCTTCTTGGCAGGGGGTTGGACTGGAAGGCCCATGAAGTCTCTTCCAACTCTATGATTCCTGACTGTGAAAGCCGTTCAGCAGTGGAACTCTCTGCCCCAGAGTGTGGTGGAGGCTCCTTCTTTGAAGGCTTTTAAACAGAGGCTGGGTGGCCATCTGTGAGGGGTGCTTTGAATGCAATATTCCTGCTTCTTGGCAGGGGGTTGGACTGGATAGCCCATGAAGTTTCTTCCAACTCTATGAGTATGATTCCTGACTGTGAGAGCCGTCCAGCAGTGGAACTCTCTGCCCCGGAGTGTGGTGGAGGCTCCTTCTTTGGAAGCTTTTAAACAGAGGCTGGATGGCCATCTGTCAGGGCTGCAATATTCCATTCTTAAAATATTTCTGATCTCAACTCTAAATTGTGAGAAAGGAGAGAGGGATTAAGGACTGTTGCCTTTGAAGGGTATTTGGAGTGGGATGGTGGAATGATGTCAGACAGGTTTTCTGTGCTATGTGTACCCCATGTGGCACAACTCATACAGTTCCTTCTCTATCCAGACTAAAAATCAAAAGAAAGAGCGTGCAGCAGCCCAGCATCGAGCTCAGGAGGAATATGGCTCTGTGCCCCACTCCTTTGTTTTTCACCGTGGTCAGGTGGGAAAGAACCTGCAGCAGCTTGTATTGGATGTTCGGAAGGTGATGCTGCCCTACACTGCTACCAGCCTAAAGGTAAAATTGTTGGGTGGCTGTGGTACTACACTACATTTCATGACAGCAGCTGTCTTATTCATTGAGTGCAAAAAGAGGCAAATGCAAGACAAAATTGTTATAAGAAATAAATTGAACGTGGATGGCAGGGATATAAAAAAGAGGCTGAACACCAATCTGCTTCAGATGGTCAAGCTGGAGTTCCTGCATTGAGGAGGGGATTGGACCTGATGTTCCAAAGGGCTCCTTCCAACTTTGTGATTCTATGATGTTGGGATCTAACAGGTTGAATGAAAATTGGAGCCTTCATTCCTTAATGGTGTGAGCTCCCTGCGAAGATGAGGACTTCTTTGAGATGTTTTCTCTTGGTCACCACATGGTGGTGCATCAGTAGTGGTTTAAATGCTTTTTGTGACCTTTTCCTATTTTTCTTCAGAACAATAGATATGATTGCTTTCCTTTTCTACATTTAGAAAAGCGATGCCACCGTCATTTCTGCATTTTAAAATATGCAAAGTAACAATTTGTTGTAGAAAAAATCGGACCAATTTTCCTGTTTTACTCAAAATACGACATACCAGTTTTAATGATGGATGCAAAAGAGTTCTGCATCAACAGAGAGACACATGGGATGCCTTTCTGTTGGGAGATGGAAGAACAAGATTGAGGCTGTGAGTGGCAGCTATAAAAAAATGCAGGGTTCTTTCCTGAAGATGGAAATGCAGATGTTGCTGATCTTTAATTTAAAAAAAACTCTTTAAGAAGTAGGGTTGGACAAATCTAATTAAGTTAAATATTTGTGTCTTAACATATATCTGACTATCCCTTGCTACTAGACTCAAGGCAGTTCACAAGCTAAATAAAAACAATGTGCAAAATAAATCTTAAAGGTTTTTTAAAAATTAAATAAGCAGTCCTAATAAACACTAATTTTAAAATAGTTTAGAACACATTTTAAAATCATGGCAAAAAGGTCACAACCCGTTTAAAGATCTTTTTCCTGCAACCAGCTATCAGTTTGTGGCCTATCTAAATAAATAAATAATAATACATCTTTATTTATATCACACTTTTCTCCCTAAATGGGACCCAAAGTGGCTCTCAACAGTTTATTAAAATGCTGTTGTTTGCAGATGGGAGGAGCGCAGTGTGTTGGGTGGAAAATTCTATATCCTAGGTTCTGTTTTCAAGGCATCCTGAACAATGGCTGTCGTGATCACTCATTTCTCTTTTTTCAGGTACGGAAGAAAAACTCTCTCAAAGATTTTGTGACGATAGCTGGGCCCCTGGGAATCACTCATTTCCTAGTATTCACAAAAACTCCCTCCACTATCAATCTTGTAAGTGATGTGGTGAACACGTGCTCCAGAAATGTTCTTTTCAGCAAGCTCTGTGTTTTTGTTTTTTTGTTTTTTTTCACTGAGAATGCTCTCCCTTCCTCCCACCATCATTCAGTTTCCTTTGGTCAGGGTACGGCTATGCTGGCAGGGGATTCTGAGAATTGTAATATAAATGAGTGGTGTTTCTTAACTCTACTTTCTTTGCCAAACATTACTGTTTTCTTCAATCTGTTGATCTGATGCAAATGATGACAGTCTATTTTGCTGAGTACAACCGGTGATTCTCATTTCAAAGTAAACGCACTGATGCATCAGGAGAAAGACTGTCCAGGACACTTAAAAGTTCTTGGATAAACATTGCTAATCTATTTGCCCATGGTAGAATCTTCTCTAGCATGAAGCTTATATTGAAACACTTTTTAAAGAATTAATACTTTATTATTATTTTTTTCTTTCTTAGAAACTCTGCCGTCTTCCTGGAGGACCAACCCTGACCTTCAGAGTTACTCAGGTACCCAAAGGGTGAGGCTTTCTGCAACGGGGTAGGCTAGATGGTACTGAATTTGCCTCTGAAATACCCAGCTAGAGTTTATTGAAAAATTCTGATGAATATTATGCAGTGGGCATGCAGAACATATGACCCTTCAATAATGGGAGCACTGTTCCCCCATTACTTTTACTTGTTTACTTACTTACTTAGATGATCCCTTGTTGGCCGAGTAGGATAGTCTTCCAGGATCAGTGTTCTGGTGGGTCCGTAGGTGACTTTGGAGCCCTATTCTTGATCTGCATCTTCTCCCACAGTGAGGGCATTGGTTTCCAGGTGGAAGGCGGTCTCGGTTGGGGTTGGCTTGACGCGCCTTCCTCTTGGCATGTTTCTCTCTTTCGCCCTCCATTCGTGCCTCTTCAAATTCTGCAGCACTGCTGGTCACAGCTGACCTCCAGCTGGAGTGCTCAAGGGCCAGGGCTTCCCAGTTCTCAGTGTTTATGCCACAGTTTTTAAGGTTGGCTTTGAGCCCATCTTTAAATCTCTTTTCCTGACCACCAACATTCCGTTTTCCATTCTTGAGTTCAGAGTAGAGCAACTGCTTTGGAAGACATCCAGACAACGTGGCCAGTCCAGCGGAGTTGATGGCGGAGGACCATCGCTTCAATGCTGGTGGTCTTTGCTTCTTACAGCACGCTGACATTTGTCCGCTTGTCTTATCAAGAGATTTGCAGGATTTTCTGGAGGCACCACTGATGGAATAGTTCCCGAAGTTGCATGTGATGCCTGTAGACAGTCCACGTTTTGCAGGCATATAGCAGGGTTGGGAGAACAATAGCTTTATAAACAAGCACCTTGGTATCCCTAAGGATGTCCCGGTCCTCAAACACTCTCTGCTTCATTGGAAAAATGCTGCACTCACAGAGCTCAGGCAGTGTTGTATTTCGGTGTCGATGTTGACTGGTGGAGAGGTGGCTGCCAAGGTAGCAGAAATGGTCAATGTTTTCTAATGTTACACGATTAAGCTGTATCTCTGTTCCCACCATCCCTAACCATCACAGCATACATAGAGGAATTGTGAGAGTTATTCTCTAACAGCCTCTACACCTTCCCTGTTCGTATTCCATACATTGCTAATTTGTTACTTGTCTTCTGCCAGAGTGCAGGTTGTCCTCTCCTAAATGTTTGATCTTGTGAAATTTGTATAAAGAAAAGTCAGCTCAAAGCAGCTTATTTACATTTTCTTTTGCTTTGTTTTTTCCCTGATGCATCTTGGCTTTCGTGTAGATGTCATGGTTTCTTACTCAAGCATCCTTCTGAGCTTTTATACTTTAAAAAGCAAATAGCCTGTATGTTTTTAAGTACATGTTTCTGTGCTGAGCATTAGAAATATGTGGGCATTTCATTTTTAATACTGTTGAGAATCACAGTTATGTGCCCGTTACTGCATGCTGCTATGTGTTTCACTTGTGGTATTTTCGTTAATGGTTTTAGAAAAGAATGTATGCTTTTCTTACAGGCCTGTTGCGTTTTCAGGATTTTATGAATCTCACTCCTTTCTTTTTCTCTTACACTTCAGTATTCACTCATCAAAGACGTTGTGTCGTCTCTGAAGCGTCACCGGATGCATGAGCAACAGTTCACCCACCACCCTCTCCTGATCCTCAATAATTTTGGCATTCAGGGCATGCATATCAAGATCATGTCCACCATGTTCCAAAACATGTTCCCATCCATCAATGTCCACAGGGTGAGTGTATCTTTAGGTTGGAAGAGGCCAACTTGATAGTAGTCCTCTGCTGCTTAAACAAGATGGACAGATGCCTAGATTTGAGAATTTGGAAATCTTGAAGCCCTCTTGTGCCTCCAACCCAAGAAGGAAGATGTTCTTGACTTCCAAAATGAATTGCAGTTAGTTTTGCCTCATGCTGTGTCCTCTGGCTTTTTTAGCCCTTTTCTCATTGGGAAGTACTGTATATATTCTAGTATAAACTTAGTGCTGGTGTTGACCTATAAATCCCTAAACGACTCCGGCCCAGTTTACCTGTCCGAACGGATTCTCCCATATGAACCATCAAGGTTATTAAGATCTTCCAGAGGGGCCCTGCTCTTGGTCCCACCATCCTCGCAGGTGTGTCTGGTGGGGACGAGGGACAGGGCCTTCTTGGTGGTGGCCCCTCGGCTATGGAACTCTCTCCCGTTGGAGATTAGAACTGCCCCTTCCCTCCTGACTTTTAGAAAATTGGTGAAAACTTGGCTCTGGAATTTAGCATTTGATGAGTGAGTCAAGAGCTTCTGGCCACACGGATGGATGGTACTGAATTGTGATATCTTTTGGACGACCTGGCTTTATGTAATTATATGATTGCTTTTAATGTATTTTTGTATTAATGTGTTTTATGGTGTGATGTTTTAAACTATTGTTTTGAATCATGTTGTAAACTGGCCTGAGTCCCTCTCTAGAGGTCGAGAAGTTATAAATAATAATTATAGTTTTTCAGCCCTTTCTTTAGGCTGAAAAAGTCCTCCTCGGCTTATAATCGAATCAAGGTTATTTATTATTTTACTCTGTTGTTGTTATTATTATTGTTACATTTATTATTTTGCTCTATTTATTATTGTTATTATTACATTTATTATTTTTCCCTATTATTACTGTTATTACATTTCCATTATTTTACTCTATTATTATATTATCATTGTTACATTTATCATTTTGCTCTATTTATTATTGTTAATATTACATTTATTATTTTACTCTATTATTATTACTATTATTATTACATTTCCATTATTTTACTCTACTATTGTTATTATATTATCATTGTTACATTTATTATTTTAATCTCTTTATTATTATTGGAAGGATACCTATGCACATTTATGTTGAAGAAGGTTAGAATAATGGTTTAATCAGAGCTGGGCAGTTTTAAATTGGAGTTTTATGTAAATATTCAAAAATATTTAACCTATCGATGCTTCAATTAATGTAATTTTATTGGTATCTATTTTTATTTTGAAATTTACCAGTAGCTGCTGTATTTCACTCCCTCGGATTATACTTGAATCAATATGTTTTCCCAGGTTTTTTGTGGTAAAATTAGGTGCCTTGGCTTATATTCGGGTCGGCTTATACTCGAGTATATATGGGAACTTGAAAGACACATCTAGGTCACATCTTATGAGGAAAAATGACTTGCTCGTTGTAATCTGGGCTTCATCAGGTGTTCTCCAGAGTATCCCGAACTTGGGGAGTTACATACATCTATATATGTGGAGCTGATTATGATGATGTTGACATTCTGTTGGCAGGGTGGAGTGGTCAACCAATATTACTCGAGCAAATATAGCATATTTTCTGGAGAATAATTAATGTAACCCATACCTGGAAAATCGTCCAGCCCTCTCAGTGTTTTTGGACTGCAATTTATCATTGGTTGTGTTGGCAAAAGCTGTTTCGACTGAAAGTACAACAACACCAGGAAGATTACAGAATTCCCAACCCTGGTGTAATCCGATAAAAAATTGGATTAAAAGTCCTAACCTGATTTTTCAAGCTTGGGCTTCTTTTGCCATCTCTTAGTAGTCTGGAGCTTTGTTTACCTGCAGATTTGCCTGCTCTTGTGCACTGCTGACCTGATGCAAATGATGATTTGTGTGTTTTGCTGAGTTCAACCCATGATTCTCACTTCAAAGTAAACGCACTGATGCATCAGAATTACACCCTTAATAGGCACTACAAATGTAGTATACATAATGATTGATCTACATACAGTAGTGACTGATCCTGTTTAATTGCTCTGTTCTCTTGATATCTCCTGTGCTATTTATGTTCCTATCCGCCCTATTGAATTATTTACCCTTTAATCAATTTCTATGTTGGCCTTTCCCCCCCTCCAAAATTGGGTTGCTGTTGCTTGATATCTGTTTATTACTGTTACGCTGTTTGCGCTATTTTAATTTGTAATTTGCTGTTTGCTTTTAATTTGTATGTTGCTTGGGCTTGGCCCCATGTAAGCCGCCCCAAGTTGCCTTGGGGAGATGGAGGCGGGGTAGAAAAATAAAGAAGTTCTTCTTCTTCTTCTTCTTCTTCCTCTTCCTCTTCCTCTTCCTCTCCTTCTTCTCCTCTCCTCATTCTTCTCTTCTTCTTATAATCTTCTTCTCCTCCTCCTCCTCCTCCTCTTTTGTGACCAAAGCAAAGATGCTGGAGATATTTACATTTGTGAGCTTCATTATTCACAAATTTTATGAAAAAAAATATTCTCTCTAGGTTCTCAAGTGTGACTTTAAGATCTACTTCTTCCAGTCATGCCGGAGGACCTAGAGATTTTGAGAGAACGTTTCTCTAGGAATCTCTAGGTTCTCCAATGCAATTCTATGTTCAGCTTCCAGTGGATGTTGACCATGGAGTTGTGCTAGAAAACCTAGAAATTCCTAGAGAGTTGTTCTTCCAGGTTAAAAAATAGCCCTTTTCTTTATTTGTATTTTTAAACTTTCATAGGGGCTCTGTGCCCTCAACATCAGTGAATAAGAAGGATTCACTGTATGAGGAGCTGGAGCTAATAGAGGGAGCTCATCCGCCTCTCCCCGGATTCGAACCGACAGGTCGCAGCTCCAGCTATTAGCTCCAGCTCCTCATGCGGGGACGTGAGAGAAGCCTCCCACAAGGATGATAAAACATCAAAAATCATCCAGGCGTCCCCTGGGCAGCGTCCTTGCAGACGGCCAATTCTCTCTCAACAGGAGCAGTTGCTCCTGACGTGACAAAAAAAAAACTGTACAGTCGATGGTATATCTGCTGTTTTCTCCTTTTAGGATGTTTGTGTTGCTGCACGGCCTTGAAACCAGTACTTCTACCTCTCTTTGGGAAGTGCAGTCCCTCTTGCTTAGAAACACTATATATATTTTTCTAAATCAGGGAGAACTTTTACTAGGGCTTTACATTCAGCAGGGTCTCCAATGCAGGCTTCACAAGACTTGCAGACAGAGGGGCTTGTGCCATGTTTTGTGTCTTAGTTCTCACGGTGTATGTGTTGCATTCTTTCCCTGCTCTCCAGGTAAACCTTAATTCCATAAAACGTTGTGTGCTGATCAACTACAATTCAGACAGCCAGACTCTTGAATTCCGTCACTAGTGAGTGTCTTTTGCCTTATGCTGTGATCATCTTCAATTCCAATATGTTGAAACTTGGTCATGTACATTAGTGGGAAGGATATTATAGCTAAATCCACTTATTCAAATTGATTTCTGTTTGTACTGCATTACAATAATAATAATAATAGTGTTTTACTCATCTCTTTCTGTGGATCAAGGTGAGGAAAAACAAATTAAAATCTATATAAATAAAAATGTAATGTTCGTTTGTGGGATTAACAGAACTCAAAAACCACTGGACGAATTGACACCAAATTTGGACACAAGACACCTAACAACCCAATGTATGTCCTTCACTAAAAAAAAATATGATTTTGTCATTTGGGAGTTGTAGTTGCTAGGATTTATAGTTCACCTACAATCAAGGAGCATTCTGAACCCCACCAATGACAGAATTGGGGCAAACTTCCCACACAGAACCCTTATGACCAACAGAAAATACTGTGTTTTCTGGTGGTCTTTGGCAACCCTTCTGACACCCCCTCACAACCTCTCCCAGGGGTCCCAAACCCCAGGTTGAGAAATGTGCCTTAAGGCCATCCAGTCCAACTCACCAGGGCAAGAAAACTTCACCAGGGCAAGAAAACATAATCAAAGCCCTCCTGACAAAGGGCCATCCAGCCATTCACACACACACACATATATGTATATGACAGATGCAGTATCAAAGATTTGAAAGGGACCCCTAAAGAAGGACAATGATATGTTGCATGTTCCAGAGTAGGCAAACCAGACATCAACACTGGCAAAGAAACAGCAAGAAATACTGTTTACCCACAAGCATAAAGACATTACATATATTAAAAACCAACACTTTCTCATTACTTTATTTTCCAGATCAGACTGGGCCACAGCAACACGTGGCAGGGGATCGCTAGTACAACAATAAATAGACACATGATTGTTAAAAACAGAAAAATACACAATCAGTTAAAATGGCAGAACAGCGGATTAAAAAGAATATCTGTTCATAATTTCAAAGCCATATGGATAAGCCTGTGTATGTTTTTATTTAAAATGCCTGCCATTTTCCACTATAGAGGTGCATACTCTGGCGAGAAAGACTTTTGTATATGACTGTGTACTGTTCAAGTGTAATATACTTACAGGTTATACCATGTGATCCTTTCAACAGTAGTATGAGGTTTTCAGAGCTTCGTAACTGGTTTGTAATTCAGACCTTAGTCCAGGGGTCCTCAAACTAAGGCCCGGGGGGCAGATGCGGCCCTCCAAGGTCATTTACCCGGCCCTCGCTCAGGGTCAACCTAAGTCTGAAATGACTTGAAAGCAAACAACAACAACCCTATCCATTAGCCAAAAGCAGGCCCACACTTCCCATTGAAATACTAATAAGTTTATATTTGTTAAAACTGTTCTTCATTTTAATTATTGTATTGTTTTAAAGTATTTTTGCACTACAAATAAGATATGTGCTGTGTGCATAGGAATTCATCCATGTTTTTTTTCAAATTATAATCCGGCCCTCCAACAGTTTGAGGGACTGTGACCTGGCCCTCTGTTTAAAAAGTTTGAGGACCCCTGCTTTAGTCCCACACTATCCATTAAGGCTCCTCTGTCACCAATGGTCTTCATATGAAATAACAGGAAAAGGAAAAATAGGTGAATTGGATGCCCGTGATGAGAGTATAGTCTACTGATGCCTCTGATGTTGCTCTGAAACGAATACTCTGATGCATCCAAGCCAAATTGATATAGGAATTGGCAGGGGAAGAGTGTATTGGTGGGTCCAGGTGGCTTGAAATGGAAAAAGGTTTGCCTAGCCACCTCCCTTTTTAGTTCCATCATATAGGGTCCTTCAAGGGAGAAGCCAGGATATAAAATACTGCACAAGGTCTCATCTCCTGTTGCCTCAATTTGGCAACAGGATTGTTTTGTGAAGAAGATTTTTTTTAAAAGCTCTGCTAACATAGATCTTATCCTCACAAGCAATCTGCTCCATCTCTATCTCACCCCGAGTTTTTAGTTTTAGTATTTTATCCTGTACATGCGGCCCACTCACTGTCATGGAGTGTGGTGGAGGCTCCTTGTTTGGAAGCTTTTAAACAGAGGCTAGATGGACATCTGTCAAGGGTGATTTGAATGCAATATTCCTGCTTCTTGGCAGGGGGTTGGACTAGATGGCCCATGAGGTCTCTTCCAACTCTTTGATTCTATGATTGTGAATGATTTTATTGTAAATTTATATTGCCTACTATATTTTTTTGTATTTTTATGTTTTATGTATTTTATTATGCTGTTGTTTTGTACTCTGTTTTTATTTTATTGTATTCCGTTGTTGGGGCTGGCCTAATGCAAGCCGCTCCGAGTCCCCATTGGGGAGATGGTGGTGGGGTATAAATAAAGATGATGATGATGATGATGATGATGATGATGATGATGATGATTATTATTATTATCTTAGGAGTCCCTTTTCAAGTGCCAAGGGTCCTTGGTATCCACTAAGGCAGTGGTTCTCAACCTGTGGGTCCCCGGTGTTTTGGCCTACAACTCCCAGAAATCCCAGCCAGTTGACAAGCTGTTAGGATTTCTGGGAGTTGAAGGCCAAAGCATCTGGGGACCCACACGTTGAGAACCACTGCACTGGGGTTTCAACCCCTGAATGCCTCAATCTGAGGATGCTAAACCCCACTGTGTACGATGGTATAGTAAAATGCTATCACTTATATAAAATCAAGCTGTCCTTTTTGGATAGGGATGATATTTTCAAACCGTAGATCAGGGGTCCTCAAACTTTGTAAACAGCGCCCAGTCACAGTCCCTCAAACTGTTGGAGGGCTGGATTATAATTTGAAAAAACATGAATGAATTCCTATGCACACTGCACATAATCTCATTTGTAGTGCAAAAAATCCCACTTTAAAACAATACAATAATTAAAATGAAGAACAATTTTAACAAATATAAACTTAGTAGTATTTCAATGGGAAGTGTGGGCCTGCTTTTGGCTGATGAGATAGGATTCTTTTTGTGTGCTTTCAAATCGTTATAGACTTAGGTTGACCCTGAGCGAGAGCCGGGTAAATGACCTTGGAGGGCCGTATCTGGCCCCCGGGCCGCAGTTTGAGGACCCCTGCCATAGATGGATGCATCCATCCATCCATCTGTGCACCAAAAAAGAGACTGAATCCGTTCATGACCTAGTGCTTTCCCGCAGAGTTGCATCCCCTTCTGCTTCAACCTTGAAGCCTTTTTTGTTTACTTGACGTGTGACCATTTTACCATGCATCTTTCCGCTTTTTGTCTTTTGCAGCAGTCTGAAAGTGGTGCCGGTGGGAATGAGTAAAGGGCTGAAGAAGCTCCTGCAGGAGAAATTTCCCAACCTGAACCGCTTGCAGGACATCAGTGAACTTTTGGCCAGGTGTGTAATAGGGAGAAGCCTTTGACAAGGTCCCCTATGACCTTCTGGCAAGGAAACTAGTCCAGTGTGGGCTAGGCAAAACTAGGGTGAGGTGGATCTGGAATTGATTAAATGGACGAAACCAGAGGGTGATTCTCCCCAATGCTTCCTCTTCATCCTGGAAAAAAGTGACGAGCGGAGTGCCACAAGCAGGGTCCCGTCCAGGGCACGGTCCTGTTCGGCATCTTTATTAATGACTTAGGTGAAGGGCTAGAAGCCAGGATCATCACGTTTGCAGACGACACCAAATTGGGAGGGAGAGCCAATACTCCAGAGGACAGGAGCAGGATTCAAAACGATCTTGACAGATTAGAGAGATGATTGGCCAAAACTAACAAAATGAAGTTCAACAGTGACAAATGCAAGATACTCACTTTGGCAGGAAACATGAAATGCAAAGATACAGAATGGGGGATGCCTGGCTCAAGAGCAGTACGTGTGAAAAAGATCTTGGAGTCCTCGTGGACAACAAGTTAAACATGAGCCAACAATGTGATGTGGCGGCAAAAAAAGCCAGTGGGATTTTGGCCTGCATCAATAGGAGCATAGTGTCTAGATCTAGGAAAGAAATGCTACCCCTCTATTCCGCTTTGGTTAGACCACACCTGGAATATTGTGTCCAATTCTGGGCAACACAATTGAAGAGAGATATTGACAAGCTGGAATGTGTCCAGAGGAGGGCAACTAAAATTATCAAGGATCTGGAGAACAAGCCCTATGAGGAGCGGCTTAAGGAGCTGTTCATGTTTAGCCTTCAGAAGAGGAGGCTGAGAGGAGATATGATAGCCATGTATAAATGTGTGAGAGGAAGTCACAGGGAGGAGGGAGCAAGCTTGTTTTCTGCTTCCCTGGAGACTAGGACGCGAAACAATGGCTTCAAACTGCAAGAAAGGAGATTCCATCTGAACATGAGGAAAAGCTTCCTGACTGTGAGAGCCGTTCAGCAGTGGAACTCTCTGCCCCAGAGTGTGGTGGAGGCTCCATCTTTGGAAGCTTTTAAACAGAAGCTGGATGGCCATCTGTCAGGGGTGCTTTGAATGCAATATTCCTGCTTCTTGGCAGGGGGTTGGATGGCCCATGAGGTCTCTTCCAACTCTTTGATTCTATGAGAGTGTTCCTCCCACTCTGAGTTGTATGTATTGCTGATGTGTGCCTTCCAAGTCAATTCTGACCTGTGGCAGCCCCATCACAGGGTTTGTTTAGAAGAGATTTGCCATTGTCTTCCTCTGAGGCTGAAAATGTGTGGTTTGCCCAAGCACACCTTTCTGTTCCCACTCCGTTGGCATCCTGTTGGTGGCATCCCAATTTGTACCATTGTAAGCCACTTTTCTAGTCATCATTAGGGGTTGGAATGTTCTTCCCATCATGTAAAGATCACTCATTTCCTTAGTGGGAATGAGACCTAGATATGTCACAGTGGAACTTCTGACGTTGGATTTCCACCCCCATTTTGTCTCCCGTTTCTTCATTTCTTCTTGAATGTTCCCAAACTTATGGAGATTGTGAGCTGGCTGGCAAGCCCACATTTATTTGCTGGTGAGCTTAACTGAAACAATGCCGAGGATTTGCGTCATTTTCTTGCATTCCCTGCCTTACAGAGATATCAACCTCTCGGAGAGTGAAGCTGAACAAGATGGCAGCCACAACATCACGGAACTGCCTCAAGCCTATGCTGGACGTGGGAACATGAAGGCTCAGCAGAGTGCAGTCCGCCTCACTGAGGTCAGCCAGGAGACCCTATACCAGTGGTTCTCAATCTGGGGTCCCCAGATGTTTTTGGCCTTCAACTCCCAGAAATCCTAAAAGCTGGTAAACTGGCTGGGATTTCTGGGAGTTGTAGGCCAAAACACCTGGGGACCCACAGGTTGAGAACCACTGCCCTATACTCTTCAAATAAGAGTGCTGGGTGTACTTTGGGACTGACTAAACATAACAGGCGAAGGAGGTCTTTGAAGCTGTACTAATCTTCCTGATGGGATACTCTGATGATGTGGAATGGTAGTGGCAGTTCCCTGTTTACCCCTGGGACCCAGTTCAAGGACCATTGTTTGGGGTCTCTGTCCTTATGTGTTTCTGTCTGCCTCTTCCTGTTCAGATTGGTCCTCGAATGGTACTACAGCTTATCAAGGTAGAAGAAGGTTTGAGCCAGGGCAGTGTCCTCTATCATAGCTTCAGTGAGTACCGTGATGTTTCTGTGTCTTTTATTTTTTGTAACGTGTTGTTTTATGTGAACTGATACTGCCTGTATTTATGGTACTTTTATGTGCTTCTGTAAGGCACCCTGAGTTCATTTTGGGAGATGATGGTAGGGTATAAATGATGATGATGATGATGATTATTATTATTATTATTATTACTAGTTGTCCCCTGCCATGCATTGCTGTGGCGCAGTCTGCGTATATGTGTTTTGCGTGTGTATGTATTTATGTATATGTGTATATACAGTGTTCCCTTGCTACTTCGCGGTTCGCTTTACGTGGACTTGCTGTTTCGCGGATTTTTTTAAAAAAAATGAATTTAAAATATTTGCATTACAATAGGTCTCACAAAGGGAGGCTGGTGTGTGGCCCTTCAAATCCTGTCGCTTCTTTTTGCTCATTCCGTCGATGGCTCGGGCTGCAAGCGGATGTGCTTTGTCCACTTCCTCGTTCCGGGCAGGGATGCATCCCGTTGGAGGCCCCGATGCCACCCCAATGACATCCAATAATGTATAAATATTACAATTAATATAGCACCCCTACTTTGCAGATTTTCACTTATTGTGGGTGGTCCTGGAACGTAACCCCTGCGATAAGTGAGGAACACTGTATGTGGTTTTGCACATGCATTGTAATGTATTTTTAGTTTTTGGCTTTTTAAGTCTCTTCCGCTGTGTTTTTCACTATTTTGATGAGTGATGGTCACTTGTTGGCCTGATACGTGTTTTGATTTTGGTGTCAATTTGTCCATTGGTTTTTGAGTTATGTTAATCCCACAAATGAACATTACATTTTTATTTATATAGATTATTACATTTTTTGTATAGGCTGCTTGCAAAACCCTACTTTGCTGGGCAGACGCTCTCTCCTTTGGAGTCAGTTAGGAACAGCCAGAAAGAAAAAAGTGGCTGAATCCAATTGGAGAACTCTTCCCCCAGTTAATTTCTCCTATTCACCATAAAGGAGGACCCTTGTGTATCAATTTGCTCTTGATAAGGCAACACATGAACCTGGGTGGTGTTTTTATTGGATAATTTTCTATCTTATCCCTTCCATAGGAAGCCCTCCGCCTAGTTTGCATAAACTGGTTTTCTCAAACATAACTTGTAAATGTAGAATTGGTAGGCATTGCTGTGTTAGTCTGGAATATCAGTATGCAGAGGGATCTTGTAGTACCTTAGGGGCTAACTTATATAATATTGTATATTATATTATTATTATTATTATTGTGTGTGTGTGTGTGTGTGTGTATATATATATATGTGTAATGTTCATTTGTGGGGTTAACAGAACTCAAAAACCACTGGACAAATTGACACCAAATTTGAACACAAGACACCTAACAACCCAATGTATGTCCTTCACTCAAAAAAATGATTTTGTCATTTGGGAGTTGTAGTTGCTGGGATTTATAGTTCACCTACAATCACAGAGCACTCTGAACCCCACCAACGATAGAATTGGGCAAAACCTCCCACACAGAACCCCCCATGTGGGCCACAGCAACGCGTGGCAGGGGACGGCTAATTTACATTATATAATATAATACTGTATATACATATAATATTTATAATATTATAATGTAATATAATATAATATTACTAATAATAATACAATATTTTAATTATATATTTTATATTACATGTAATATTACTAATAATATTACAATATAATGGTATAGTACAATATAGTTATATATAATACTGATATTGTACTATGCTAATAATATACTAGCTGTCCTCTGCCACGCGTTGCTGTGGCCCACATGGGGGTTCTGTGTGGGGGGTTTTGCCCAATTCTACTTTTTGGTGGGGTTCAGAATGCTCTGTGATTGTAGGTGAACTATAAATCCCAGCAACTACAACTCCCAAATGTCAAGATTCTATTTTCCCCAAACTCCATCTGTGTTCATATTTTGGCATATTGAATATTCGTGTAAAGTTTGGTCCAGATCCATCATTTGAGTCCACAGTGATCTCTGGATGTAGGTGAACTACAACTCCAAAACCAAAGGACACTGCCCACCAAACCCTTCCAGTATTTTCTGTTGGTCATGGGAGAACTGTGTGCCAAGTTTGGTTCAATTCCATCATTGGTGCGGTTCAGAATTCTCTTTGATTGTAGGTGAACTATAAATCCCAGAAACTACAACTCCCAAATGGTAAAATCAATTTTTTTGAGTGAAAGACATACATTGGATTGTTAGGTGTCTTGTGTCCAAATTTGGTGTCAATTCCCCCAGTGGTTTTTGAGTTCTGATGGTATCACAAACGAAAATTACATTTTTATTTATATAGATAATGTAATACAAAATAATAATAATACAGTATTATAATTATAATACAGTATAATAATAATAATAATAATAATAATAATAATAATAATACAGTATTATAATTATAATTACTGGACTGACCTTGAAGGAGCTGGGAGTGGTGACGGCCGAAGGGAGCTCTGGCATGAGCTGGTCCATGAGGTCACGAAGAGTCGGAGACGACTGAACGAATGAACAACAATAACAACAACAATTATATATTTTATATTACATGTAATATTACTAATAATATTACAATATAATGGTATAGTACAATATAGTAATATATAATACTGATATTGTACTATGCTAATAATATAATGTATTGTATATATTGTATATATCTTGTAAGCCGCTCTAAGTCCCCTTCGGGGTGAGAAGGCCGGCATATAAATGTCGTAAATAAATAAATAACTTGGAAAATGAAGTTGGTACCAAAAACTTTCCTAGACTGACTCTACTTCCTCACTCCATGCATCTGAGGAAGTAGTCTTTGTCTACAAAAGCTTACACTACCAATTTCACTCTCTCATGCCCTGAGGTGCTACTAAATCATTTTCCATAAATCTTCGGTGTGTTGGACTCTAGTTTCCTTGTACTCAAGCAGTATGGCTATTGGACACACTGGCTGAGGTCTATGGCAGTTGTAGTCTAACACATCCACAGATCATTGAGTTGAAAAAAAATGGTGTAAATAATTCTGAGATAGATTAAGTAGATTATCTGAAGAGTCCAAGACAGCTTCCTATATCTTGGAATTCAGTTAGAAAACTCGAAGAATGATCTGGGATAGAAATACTAATGGTAGTTATGGGAAACCAATGTGTCTATGTCCCCGGTGGTGCTTGAGAGCTTGCAAAAATAAATGAAGGATCTGATTGGGTCATTTTTCCCCCTGCCCTAAGTAATGGTCTGCTTTGCTTCTTGTCCCTGTGTCCCAGTTCACAAGACTGAGGAAGAAATCCAAGAAACTCTGGCCAGGAAAGAAAAAAAACTACAGCTCAAGGCTGAGCGACGGCGGAAGCAGGAGACAGATGTGGCACACAAGCAGGAGCAGAAGGAGGCTCACAGGTGGGTGAGCGGATAGTCAAAATCAGTGGCCACAGAAGTCCCAACATGCCCTCCACTAGCAGGAGTAACTTGTGGTACTTTGCATAGGAGCAACAGGAGGGTGGGACTTGGTCTAGCCATTTGTCACTGTGTTTGTGATTGGGGCCCTTAGGAAGAAGAGCCTGGAAGGGATAAAGAAGAAGAAGAAGCAAGCCGAAGGAGGTGACAGCGATGCAGAGGATCCTGGGATGCAGGAAGGCCAGAATGCTGAGGAAGCATCAGATGATGACATGGAATATTACCGACAGGAAGTGGGAGAAGAGCCTGATGAAGGTTGGTATCTCCTTAATCTGGGGGAAAAGTGCTGGATGCAGTTGATGAAAAATCTTTGCACTCCTGATTCTGAGCTGTGATTCTTGCAAAGTAAACGCTCTGATGCATCCCCCTGGCACCTGCCTGTATTATCTCCCACTTGAGTATGGATTCAGTATCACAATTACAGCATGACTTGTGCTACCGGGCACAATTCAAAGTGCCGGCTTTAGCCTATAAAGCCCTAAACAGTTCTGGCCCAACTTACATGTCCGAATGCATCTCCCCTTATGAACCATCTAGGACCTTAACACCATCTGGGGATGCCCTGCTCTCGTTACCGCCTTCATACAAGTACGTTTGGTGGTGACAAGAGACAGGGCCTTCTCGGTGGTGGCCCCTCGGCTGTGGAATGCCCTCGGTTCCCTCTCTTTTAACATTCCGGAAAAAAGTTAAGACGTGGCTTTTTGAAGAAGTGTTTGCAAATGCAGAGTAACTGACATATGAAAATGGAACAACTAGACCAGGGGTCCCCAAACATTTTAAACAAAGGGCCAGGTCACAGTCTTTCAAACTGTTGGAGGGCCAGATTACAATTGAAAAAAACATGAATGAATTCCTATGCACACTGCACATATTTTATTTGTAGTGCAAAAAACACTTTAAACAATACAATAATTAAAATGAAGAACAATTTTAACAAATATAAAGTTATTAGTATTTTAATGGGAACCGATCCAGTATCTATAGGGAGGGCATTCCACAGCCTGTGTGTGTGTTTGTGTGTGGTTTTTTTCTTTTTAATCTGTGTATTTGTTTTGTTCTGTTAGAATTGTAACACAATGGTATGGTTGCTGATGACACGATAAATAAATAAAATAAATAAATTTTAATGGGAAGTGAGGGCCTGCTTTTGGCTGATGAGATAGGATTGTTGTTGTTGTGTGCTTTCAAGTCGTTTCAGACTTAAGTTGACCCTGGAAAGATTTCATGAGTAAACTCAGGCAAACACTTCATAAGGTTTCACAGCTGGCACAACAGGCTTAAACTCAGCCAAACCTTGATTCTTAATTCAGAATCAACAACCCCCTGTACCGGGTCCTTCTCTGCAACCACTTGGTCACCAATTGATTCCCTGAATCTCCACCAAGAGATTCAGTCTTTCCCTATAGCACACTGGCTACAGACACATTCCCTGAATCTCCACCAAAAGATTCAGTTCACTCAGTAGCTCGCTGGCGTACTGACTAATTCCCTGTT